>NW_027436180.1:0-254000 GCF_964199755.1 Larus michahellis | reverse complement strand
AGCCGTGCCTCGTTGGAAAGCTCTTTGGCAGCCGCTCGCGTGGCCCCACAGCCCGTGGGGCTGCGGGGTTTGCGGTGGCCGTCAGCCTCAGCGCCACCGGCGCCCACGTGGCGCTGCCGCGCCAGCCTGCGAAGCATTTTCGGGTAGGGCCGCGGCTCTGGCGACAGCTCCCACGCCCGAAGAGCCAGGAGGGAAAGGCGTGCCTTGTTGGAAAGCTCTTTGGCAGCCGCTGGCGTGGCCCCAGAGCCCGTGGGGCTGCGGGCTTTGCGGTGGCCGTCAGCCTCGGCGACAGCGGCGCCCACGTCACGCTGCCGCGCCAGCCTGCAAACCATTTTCCGGTAGGGCCGCGGCTCTGGCGACAGCTCCCACGCCCGAAGAGCCAGGAGGGAAAGCCGTGCCTCGCTGGAAAGCTCTTTGGCAGCCGCCTGCGTGGCCCGACAGCCCGTGGGGCTGCGGGCTTTGTGGCGTCCATCAGCCTCGGCGCCACCGGCGCCCACGTCGCGCCGCCGCGCCAGCATGCGAAGCATTTTCCGGTAGGGCCGCGGCTCTGGCGACAGCTCCCACACCCGAAGAGCCAGGAGGGAAAGCCGTGCCTCGTTGGAAAGCTCTTTGACAGGCGCTCGTGTGGCCCCACAGCCCGTGGGGCTGCGGGCTTTGCGGCGGCCGTCAGCCTCGGCGCCACCGGCGCCCACTTTGCGCCGCCGCGCCAGCCTGCAAAGCATTTTGCGGTAGGGCCGCGGCTCTGGCAAGAGGTCCCACGCCCGAAGTGCCAGGAGGGAAAGCCATGCCTCGTTGGAAAGCTCTTTGGCAGCCGCTGGCGTGGCCCCACAGCCCGTGGGGCTGCGGGCTTTGCGGCGGCCGTCAGCCTCGGCGCCACCGGCGCCCACGTGGCGCCGCCGCGCCAGCCTGCGAAGCATTTTCCGGTAGGGCCGCGGCTCTGGCGACATCTCCCACGCCCGAAGAGCCAGGAGGGAAAGACGTGCCTCGCTGGAAAGCTCTTAGGCAGCCGCTGGCGTGGCCCCACAGCCCGTGGGGCTGCGGGCTTTGCGGCGGCCGTCTGCCTCGGTGCCACCGGCGCTCACGTGGTGCCGCCGCGCCAGCCTGCGAAGTATTTTCCGGTAGGGCCGCGGCTCTGGCGACAGCTCCCACGCCCGAAGAGCCAGGAGGGAAAGCCGTGCCTCGTTGGAAAGCTCTTTGGCAGCCGCTCGCGTGGCCCCACAGCCCGTGGGGCTGCGGGGTTTGCGGCGGCCGTCAGCCTCGGCGCCACTGGCGCCCACGTGGCGCCGCCGCGCCAGCCTGCGAAGCATTTTCCGGTAGGGCCGCGGCTCTGGCGACAGCTCCCACGCCCGAAGAGCCAGGAGGGAAAGCTGTGCCTCGTTGGAAAGCTCTTTGGCAGCCGCTGGCGTGGCCCCACAGCCCGTGGGGCTGCGGGCTTTGCGGCGTCCATCAGCCTCGGCGCCACCGGCGCCCACGTGGCGCCCCCGCGCCAGCCTGCGAAGCATTTTCCGGTAGGGCCGCAGCTCTGGCGACAGCTCCCACGCCCAAAGAGCCAGGAGGGAAAGCCGTGCCTCGTTGGAAAGCTCTTTGGCAGCCGCCCGCGTGGCCCCACAGCCCGTGGGGCTGCGGGCCTTGCGGTGGCCGTCAGCCTCGGCGCCACCAGCGCCCACGTGGCGCCGCCGCGCCAGCCTGCGAAGCATTTTCGGGTAGGGCCGCGGCTCTGGCAACAGCTCCCACGCCCGAAGAGCCAGGAGGGAAAGCCGTGCCTCGTTGGAAAGCTCTTTGGCAGCCGCTGGCGTGGCCCCACAGCCCATCGGGTTGCGGGCTTTGCGGCGGCCGTCAGCCTCGGCGCCACCGGCGCCCACGTCGCGCCGCCGCGCCAGCCTGCGAAGCATTTTCGAGTAGGGCCGCGGCTCTGGCGACAGCTCCCACGCCCGAAGAGCCAGGAGGGCAAGCTGTGCCTCGTTGGAAAGCTCTTTGGCAGCCGCTGGCGTGGCCCCACAGCCCGTGGGGCTGCGGGCTTTGCAGCGTCCATCAGCCTCGGCGCCACCGGCGCCCACGTGGCGCCGCCGCGCCAGCCTGCGAAGCATTTTCCAGTAGGGCCGCGGCTCTGGCGACAGCTCCCACGCCCGAAGAGGCAGGAGGGAAAGCCATGCCTCGTTGGAAAGCTCTTTGGCAGCCCCTCATGTGGCCCCACAGCCCGTGGGGCTGCGGGCTTTGCGGCGGCCGTCAGCCTCGGCGCCACCGAAGGCCACGTCGCACCGCCGCGCCAGCCTGCGAAGCATATTCGGGTAGGGCCGCGGCTCTGACGACATCTCCCACGCCAGAAGTGCCAGGAGGGAAAGCCGTGCCTCGTTGGAAAGCTCTTTGGCAGCCGCTGGCGTGGCCCCACAGGCCGTGGGGCTGCGGGCTTTGCGGCGGCCGTCAGCCTCGGCGACAGCAGCGCCCACGTCGAGCCGCCGCGCCAGCCTGCGAAGCATTTTCCGGTAGGGCCGCGGCTCTGGCGACAGCTCCCACGCCCGAAGAGCCAGGAGGGCAAGCTGTGCCTCGTTGGAAAGCTCTTTGGCAGCCGCTGGCGTGGCCCCAGAGCCCGTGGGGCTGCGGGCTTTGCGGCGTCCATCAGCCTCGGCGCCACCGGCGCCCACGTGGCGCCGCCGCGCCAGCCTGCAAAGCATTTTCGGGTAGGGCCGCGGCTCTGGCGACAGCTCCCACGCCCAAAGAGCCAGGAGGGAAAGGCGTGCCTCGTTGGAAAGCTCTTTGGCAGCCGCCCGCGTGGCCCCACAGCCCGTGGGGCTGCGGGCTTTGCGGCGGCCGTCAGCCTCGGCGCCACCGAAGGCCACGTGGCGCCGCCGCGCCAGCCTGCGAAGCATTTTCTGGTAGGGCCGCGGCTCTGGCGACAGCTCCCACGCCCGAAGAGCCAGGAGGGAAAGCCGTGCCTCGTTGGAAAGCTCTTTGGCAGCCGCTGGCGTGGCCCCACAGCCCTTCGGGCTGCGGGCTTTGCGGCGGCCGTCAGCCTCGGCGACAGCAGCGCCCACGTCGCGCCGCCGCGCCAGCCTGCGAAGCATTTTCCGGTAGGGCCGCGTCTCTGGTGACAGCTCCCACGCCCGAAGAGCCAGGAGGGAAAGCCATGCCTCGTTGGAAAGCTCTTTGGCAGCCGCTGGCGTGGCCCCACAGCCCATGGGGCTGCGGGCTTTGCGGCGGCCGTCAGCCTCGGCGCCACCGGCGCCCACGTGGCGCTGCCGCGCCAGCCTGCGAAGCATTTTCGGGTAGGGCCGCGGCTCTGGCAACAGCTCCCACGCCCGAAGAGCCAGGAGGGAAAGGCGTGCCTCGTTGGAAAGCTCTTTGGCAGCCGCTGGCGTGGCCCCACAGCCCGTGGGGCTGCGGGCTTTGCGGCGGCCGTCAGCCTCGGTGCCACCGGTGCCCACGTGGCGCCGCCGCGCCAGCCTGCGAAGCATTTTCCGGTAGGGCCGCGGCTCTGGCGACAGCTCCCACGCCCGAAGAGCCAGGAGGGAAAGCCGTGCCTCGTTGGAAAGCTCTTTGGCAGCCGCTCGCGTGGCCCCACAGCCCGTGGGGCTGCGGGCTTTGCGGCGGCCGTCAGCCTCGACGCCACCGGCGCCCACGTTGTGCCGCCGCGCCAGCCTGCGAAGCATTTTCGGGTAGGGCCGCGGATCTGGCGACTGCTCCCACGCCCGAAGAGCCAGGAGGGAAAGCCGTGTCTCGTTGGAAAGCTCTTTGGCAGCCGCTCGCATGGCCCCACAGCCCGTGGGGCTGCGGGCTTTCGGGAGGCCGTCACCCTCAGCGCCACCGGCGCGCACTTGTCGCTGCCGCAACAACCTGCGAAGCATTTTCGGGTAGTGCCGCGGCTCTGGCAACAGCTCCCACGCCCGAAGAGCCAGGAGGGAAAGCCGTGCCTCGCTGGAAAGCTCTTTGGCAGCCGCTGGCGTGGCCCCACAGCCCGTGGGGCTGCGGGCTTTGCGGCGGCCGTCAGCCTCGGCGCCACCGGTGCCCACGTGGCGCCGCCGCGCCAGCCTGCGAAGCATTTTCGGGTAGGGCCGCGGCTCTGGCGACAGCTCCCACGGCCGAAGAGCCAGGAGGGAAAGCCGTGCCTCGTTGGAAAGCTCTTTGGCAGCCGCTCGCGTGGCCCCACAGCCCGTGGGGCTGCGGGCTTTCCGGCGGACGTCAGCCTCGGCGCCACCGGCGCCCACGTGGCGCCGCCGCGCCAGCCTGCGAAGCATTTTCCGGTAGGGCCGCGGCTCTGGCGACAGCTCCCACGCCCGAAGAGCCAGGAGGGAAAGCCGTGCCTCGTTGGAAAGCTCTTTGGCAGCCGCTGGCGTGGCCCCACAGCCCGTGGGGCTGCGGGCTTTGCGGCGGCCGTCAGCCTCGGCGCCACCGGCGCACACGTGGCGCCGCCGCGCCAGCCTGCGAAGCATTTTCCGGTAGGGCCGCGGCTCTGGCGACAGCTCCCACGCCCGAAGATCCAGGAGGGAAAGCCGTGCCTCGTTGGAAAGCTCTTTGGCAGCCGCTCGCGTGGCCCCACAGCCCATGGGGCTGCGGGCTTTGCGGCGGCCGTCAGCCTCGGCACCACCGGCGCCCACATGGCGCCACCGCGCCAGCCTGCGAAGTATTTTCCGGAAGGTCTGCGGCTCTGGCGACAGCTACCACGCCCGAAGAGCCAGGCGGGAAAGCCATGCCTCGTTGGAAAGCTCTTTGGCAG
Organism: Larus michahellis; assembly: GCF_964199755.1. Classification (NCBI taxonomy): domain Eukaryota; kingdom Metazoa; phylum Chordata; class Aves; order Charadriiformes; family Laridae; genus Larus; species Larus michahellis. Next base: position 249,289 of record NW_027436180.1, on the reverse strand, counting down.
CCGCTGGCGTGGCCCCACAGCCCGTGGGGCTGCGGGCTTTGCGGCGGCCGTCAGCCTCGGCGCCACCGAAGGCCACGTGGCGCCGCCGCGCCAGCCTGCGAAGCATTTTCTGGTAGGGCCGCGGCTCTGGCGACAGCTCCCACGCCCGAAGAGCCAGGAGGGAAAGCCGTGCCTCGTTGGAAAGCTCTTTGGCAGCCGCTGGCGTGGCCCCACAGCCCTTCGGGCTGCGGGCTTTGCGGCGGCCGTCAGCCTCGGCGACAGCAGCGCCCACGTCGCGCCGCCGCGCCAGCCTGCGAAGCATTTTCCGGTAGGGCCGCGTCTCTGGTGACAGCTCCCACGCCCGAAGAGCCAGGAGGGAAAGCCATGCCTCGTTGGAAAGCTCTTTGGCAGCCGCTGGCGTGGCCCCACAGCCCATGGGGCTGCGGGCTTTGCGGCGGCCGTCAGCCTCGGCGCCACCGGCGCCCACGTGGCGCTGCCGCGCCAGCCTGCGAAGCATTTTCGGGTAGGGCCGCGGCTCTGGCAACAGCTCCCACGCCCGAAGAGCCAGGAGGGAAAGGCGTGCCTCGTTGGAAAGCTCTTTGGCAGCCGCTGGCGTGGCCCCACAGCCCGTGGGGCTGCGGGCTTTGCGGCGGCCGTCAGCCTCGGTGCCACCGGTGCCCACGTGGCGCCGCCGCGCCAGCCTGCGAAGCATTTTCCGGTAGGGCCGCGGCTCTGGCGACAGCTCCCACGCCCGAAGAGCCAGGAGGGAAAGCCGTGCCTCGTTGGAAAGCTCTTTGGCAGCCGCTCGCGTGGCCCCACAGCCCGTGGGGCTGCGGGCTTTGCGGCGGCCGTCAGCCTCGACGCCACCGGCGCCCACGTTGTGCCGCCGCGCCAGCCTGCGAAGCATTTTCGGGTAGGGCCGCGGATCTGGCGACTGCTCCCACGCCCGAAGAGCCAGGAGGGAAAGCCGTGTCTCGTTGGAAAGCTCTTTGGCAGCCGCTCGCATGGCCCCACAGCCCGTGGGGCTGCGGGCTTTCGGGAGGCCGTCACCCTCAGCGCCACCGGCGCGCACTTGTCGCTGCCGCAACAACCTGCGAAGCATTTTCGGGTAGTGCCGCGGCTCTGGCAACAGCTCCCACGCCCGAAGAGCCAGGAGGGAAAGCCGTGCCTCGCTGGAAAGCTCTTTGGCAGCCGCTGGCGTGGCCCCACAGCCCGTGGGGCTGCGGGCTTTGCGGCGGCCGTCAGCCTCGGCGCCACCGGTGCCCACGTGGCGCCGCCGCGCCAGCCTGCGAAGCATTTTCGGGTAGGGCCGCGGCTCTGGCGACAGCTCCCACGGCCGAAGAGCCAGGAGGGAAAGCCGTGCCTCGTTGGAAAGCTCTTTGGCAGCCGCTCGCGTGGCCCCACAGCCCGTGGGGCTGCGGGCTTTCCGGCGGACGTCAGCCTCGGCGCCACCGGCGCCCACGTGGCGCCGCCGCGCCAGCCTGCGAAGCATTTTCCGGTAGGGCCGCGGCTCTGGCGACAGCTCCCACGCCCGAAGAGCCAGGAGGGAAAGCCGTGCCTCGTTGGAAAGCTCTTTGGCAGCCGCTGGCGTGGCCCCACAGCCCGTGGGGCTGCGGGCTTTGCGGCGGCCGTCAGCCTCGGCGCCACCGGCGCACACGTGGCGCCGCCGCGCCAGCCTGCGAAGCATTTTCCGGTAGGGCCGCGGCTCTGGCGACAGCTCCCACGCCCGAAGATCCAGGAGGGAAAGCCGTGCCTCGTTGGAAAGCTCTTTGGCAGCCGCTCGCGTGGCCCCACAGCCCATGGGGCTGCGGGCTTTGCGGCGGCCGTCAGCCTCGGCACCACCGGCGCCCACATGGCGCCACCGCGCCAGCCTGCGAAGTATTTTCCGGAAGGTCTGCGGCTCTGGCGACAGCTACCACGCCCGAAGAGCCAGGCGGGAAAGCCATGCCTCGTTGGAAAGCTCTTTGGCAGCCGCTGGCGTGGCCCCACAGCCCGTGGGGCTGCGGGCTTTGCGGCGGCCGTCAGCCTCGGCGCCACCGGCACCCACGTGGCGCCTCCGCGCCAGCCTGCGAAGCATTTTCCGGTAGGGCCGCCGCTCTGGCGACAGCTCCCACGCCCGAAGAGCCAGGAGGGAAAGCCGTGCCTCGTTGGAAAGCTCTTTGGCAGCCGCTCACGTGGCCCCACAGCCCGTGGGTCTGCGGGCTTTGCGGTGGCCGTCAGCCTCGGCGACAGCGGCGCCCAAGTGGCACCGCCGCACCAGCCTGCAAAGCATTTTCCGGTAGGGCCGCGGCTCTGGCGACTGCTCCCACGCCCGAAGAGCCAGGATGGTAAGGCGTGCCTCGTTGGAAAGCACTTTGGCAGCCGCTCGCATGGCCCCACAGCCCGTGGGGCTGCGGGCTTTCGGGAGGCCGTCACCCTCAGCGCCACCGGCGCGCACTTGTCGCTGCCGCACCAACCTGCGAAGCATTTTCCGGTAGGGCCGTGGCTCTGGCAACAGCTCCCACGCCCGAAGAGCCAGGAGGGAAAGCCGTGCCTCGCTGGAAAGCTCTTTGGCAGCCGCTCGCGTGGCCCCACAGCCCGTGGGGCTGCGGGCTTTGCGATGGCCGTCAGCCTCGGCTCCACCGGCGCCCACGTGGCGCCGCCGCGCCAGCCTGCGAAGCATTTTCGGGTAGGGCCGCGGCTCTGGCGACAGCTCCCACGCCCGAAGATCCAGGAGAGTAAGCTGTGCCTCGTTGGAAAGCTCTTTGGCAGCCGCTCGCGTGGCCCCACAGCCCGTGGGGCTGCGGGCTTTGCGGCGGCCGTCAGCCTCGGCTCCACCGAAGGCCACGTCGCACCGCCGCGCCATCCTGCGAAGCATATTCGGGTAGGGCCGCGGCTCTGGCGACATCTCCCACGCCAGAAGTGCCAGGAGGGAAAGCCGTGCCTCGTTGGAAAGCTCTTTGGCAGCCGCTGGCGTGGCCCCACAGCCCATGGGGCTGCGGGCTTTGCGGCGGCCGTCAGCCTCGGCGACACCGGCGCTCACATGGTGCCGCCGCGCCAGCCTGCGAAGCATTTTCCGGTAGGGCCGCGGCTCTGGCGACAGCTCCCACGCCCGAAGAGCCAGGAGGGAAAGCCGTGCCTCGTTGGAAAGCTCTTTGGCAGCCGCTCGCGTGGCCCCACAGCCCGTGGGGCTGCGGGCTTTGCGGCGGCCGTCAGCCTCAGCGCCACCGGCGCCCACGTGGTGCTGCCGCGCCAGCCTGCGAAGCATTTTCGGGTAGGGCCGCGGCTCTGGCGACAGCTCCCACGCCCAAAGAGCCAGGAGGGAAAGCCGTGCCTCGTTGGAAAGCTCTTTGACAGGCGCTCGTGTGGCCCCACAGCCCGTGGGGCTGCGGGCTTTGCGGCGGCCGTCAGCCTCGGCGCCACCGGCGCCCACTTTGCGCCGCCGCGCCAGCCTGCAAAGCATTTTGCGGTAGGGCCGCGGCTCTGGCAAGAGGTCCCACGCCCGAAGTGCCAGGAGGGAAAGCCATGCCTCGTTGGAAAGCTCTTTGGCAGCCGCTCGCGTGGCCCCACAGCCCGTGGGGCTGCGGGCTTTGCGGCGGCCGTCAGCCTCAGTGCCACCGGCGCCCACGTGGCGCCGCCGCGCCAGCCTGCGAAGCATTTTCCGGTAGGGCCGCGTCTCTGGCGACATCTCCCACGCCCGAAGAGCCAGGAGGGAAAGACGTGCCTCGCTGGAAAGCTCTTAGGCAGCCGCTCGCGTGGCCCCACAGCCCGTGGGGCTGCGGGCTTTGCGGCGGCCGTCTGCCTCGGTGCCACCGGCGCTCACGTGGTGCCGCCGCGCCAGCCTGCGAAGTATTTTCCGGTAGGGCCGCGGCTCTGGTGACATCTCCCACGCCCGAAGAGCCAGGAGGGAAAGCCGTGCCTCGTTGGAAAGCTCTTTGGCAGCCGCTCGCGTGGCCCCACAGCCCGTGGGGCTGCGGGCTTTGCGGCGGCCGTCAGCCTCAGCGCCACCGGCGCCCACGTGGCGCCGCCGCGCCAGCCTGCGAAGCATTTTCCGGTAGGGCCGCGGCTCTGGCGACAGCTCCCACGCCCGAAGAGCCAGGAGGGAAAGCTGTGCCTCGTTGGAAAGCTCTTTGGCAGCCGCTGGCGTGGCCCCACAGCCCGTGGGGCTGCGGGCTTTGCGGCGTCCATCAGCCTCGGCGCCACCGGCGCCCACGTGGCGCCCCCGCGCCAGCCTGCGAAGCATTTTCCGGTAGGGCCGCGGCTCTGGCGACAGCTCCCACGCCCAAAGAGCCAGGAGGGAAAGGCGTGCCTCGTTGGAAAGCTCTTTGGCAGCCGCCCGCGTGGCCCCACAGCCCGTGGGGCTGCGGGCCTTGCGGTGGCCGTCAGTCTCGGCGCCACCAGCGCCCACGTGGCGCCGCCGCGCCAGCCTGCGAAGCATTTTCGGGTAGGGCCGCGTCTCTGGCAACAGCTCCCACGCCCGAAGAGCCAGGAGGGAAAGCCGTGCCTCGTTGGAAAGCTCTTTGGCAGCCGCTGGCGTGGCCCCACAGCACTTCGGGTTGCGGGCTTTGCGGCGGCCGTCAGCCTCGGCGCCACCGGCGCCCACGTCGCGCCGCCGCGCCAGCCTGCGAAGCATTTTCCGGTAGGGTCGCGTCTCTGGCAACAGCTCTCACGCCCGAAGAACCAGGAGGGAAAGCCGTGCCGCCTTGGAAATCTCTTTGGCAGCCGCTCGCTTGGCCCCACAGCCCGTGGGGCTGCGGGCTTTGCGGCGGCCGTCAGCCTCGGTGCCACCGGTGCCCACGTGGCGCCGCCGCGCCAGCCTGCGAAGCATTTTCCGGTAGGGCCGCGGCTCTGGCGACAGCTCCCACGCCCGAAGAGCCAGGAGGGAAAGCCGTGCCTCGTTGGAAAGCTCTTTGGCAGCCGCTCGCGTGGCCCCACAGCCCGTGGGGCTGCGGGCTTTGCGGCGGCCGTCAGCCTCGACGCCACCGGCGCCCACGTTGTGCCGCCGCGCCAGCCTGCGAAGCATTTTCGGGTAGGGCCGCGGATCTGGCGACTGCTCCCACGCCCGAAGAGCCAGGAGGGAAAGCCGTGTCTCGTTGGAAAGCTCTTTGGCAGCCGCTCGCATGGCCCCACAGCCCGTGGGGCTGCGGGCTTTCGGGAGGCCGTCACCCTCAGCGCCACCGGCGCGCACTTGTCGCTGCCGCAACAACCTGCGAAGCATTTTCGGGTAGTGCCGCGGCTCTGGCAACAGCTCCCACGCCCGAAGAGCCAGGAGGGAAAGCCGTGCCTCGCTGGAAAGCTCTTTGGCAGCCGCTGGCGTGGCCCCACAGCCCGTGGGGCTGCGGGCTTTGCGGCGGCCGTCAGCCTCGGCGCCACCGGTGCCCACGTGGCGCCGCCGCGCCAGCCTGCGAAGCATTTTCGGGTAGGGCCGCGGCTCTGGCGACAGCTCCCACGGCCGAAGAGCCAGGAGGGAAAGCCGTGCCTCGTTGGAAAGCTCTTTGGCAGCCGCTCGCGTGGCCCCACAGCCCGTGGGGCTGCGGGCTTTCCGGCGGACGTCAGCCTCGGCGCCACCGGCGCCCACGTGGCGCCGCCGCGCCAGCCTGCGAAGCATTTTCCGGTAGGGCCGCGGCTCTGGCGACAGCTCCCACGCCCGAAGAGCCAGGAGGGAAAGCCGTGCCTCGTTGGAAAGCTCTTTGGCAGCCGCTGGCGTGGCCCCACAGCCCGTGGGGCTGCGGGCTTTGCGGCGGCCGTCAGCCTCGGCGCCACCGGCGCACACGTGGCGCCGCCGCGCCAGCCTGCGAAGCATTTTCCGGTAGGGCCGCGGCTCTGGCGACAGCTCCCACGCCCGAAGAGCCAGGAGGGAAAGCCGTGCCTCGTTGGAAAGCTCTTTGGCAGCCGCTCGCGTGGCCCCACAGCCCATGGGGCTGCGGGCTTTGCGGCGGCCGTCAGCCTCGGCACCACCGGCGCCCACATGGCGCCACCGCGCCAGCCTGCGAAGTATTTTCCGGAAGGTCTGCGGCTCTGGCGACAGCTACCACGCCCGAAGAGCCAGGCGGGAAAGCCATGCCTCGTTGGAAAGCTCTTTGGCAGCCGCTGGCGTGGCCCCACAGCCCGTGGGGCTGCGGGCTTTGCGGCGGCCGTCAGCCTCGGCGCCACCGGCACCCACGTGGCGCCTCCGCGCCAGCCTGCGAAGCATTTTCCGGTAGGGCCGCCGCTCTGGCGACAGCTCCCACGCCCGAAGAGCCAGGAGGGAAAGCCGTGCCTCGTTGGAAAGCTCTTTGGCAGCCGCTCACGTGGCCCCACAGCCCGTGGGTCTGCGGGCTTTGCGGTGGCCGTCAGCCTCGGCGACAGCGGCGCCCAAGTGGCACCGCCGCACCAGCCTGCAAAGCATTTTCCGGTAGGGCCGCGGCTCTGGCGACTGCTCCCACGCCCGAAGAGCCAGGATGGTAAGGCGTGCCTCGTTGGAAAGCTCTTTGGCTGCCGCTCGCATGGCCCCACAGCCCGTGGGGCTGCGGGCTTTCGGGAGGCCGTCACCCTCAGCGCCACCGGCGCGCACTTGTCGCTGCCGCACCAACCTGCGAAGCATTTTCCGGTAGGGCCGTGGCTCTGGCAACAGCTCCCACGCCCGAAGAGCCAGGAGGGAAAGCCGTGCCTCGCTGGAAAGCTCTTTGGCAGCCGCTCGCGTGGCCCCACAGCCCGTGGGGCTGCGGGCTTTGCGGCGGCCGTTCGACTCGGCGCCACCGGCGCACACGTGGCGCCGACGCGCCAGCCTGCGAAGCATTTTCCAGTAGGGCCGCGGCTCTGGCGACAGCTCCCACGCCCGAAGAGCAAGGAGGGAAAGCCGTGCCTCCTTGGAAAGCTCTTTTGCAGCCCCTCGCATGGCCCCACAGCCCGTGGGGCTGCGGGCTTTGCGGCGGACGTCACCCTCGGCTCCACCGGCGCCCATGTGGCGCCGCAGCGCCAGCCTGCGAAGCATTTTCCGGTAGGGCCGCGGCTCTGGCGACAGCTCCCACGCCCGAAGAGCCAGGACGGAAAGCCGTGCCTCGTTGGAAAGCTCTTTGGCAGCCGCTGGCGTGGCCCCACAGCCCGTGGGGCTGCGGGCTTTGCGGCGGCCGTCAGCCTCGGCGCCACCGGCGCACACTTGGCGCCGCCGCGCCAGCCTGCGAAGCATTTTCCGGTAGGGCCGCGGCTCTGGCGACAGCTCCCACGCCCGAAGAGCCAGGAGGGAAAGCCGTGCCTCGTTGGAAAGCTCTTTGGCAGCCGCTGGCGTGGCCCCACAGCCCGTGGGCATGCGGGCTTTGCGGCGGCCGTCAGCCTCGGCGCCACCGGCGTCCATGTGGCGCCGCCGCGCCAGCCTGCGAAGCATTTTCCGGTAGGGCCGCAGCTCTGGCGACAGCTCCCACGGCCGAAGAGCCAGGAGGGAAAGCCGTGCCTCGTTGGAAAGCTCTTTGGCAGCCGCTCGCGTGGCCCCACAGCCCGTGGGGCTGCGGGCTCTGCGGCCGCCGTCAGCCTCGACGCCACCAGCGCCCACGTGGCGCCGCCGCGCCAGCCTGCAAAGCATTTTCGGGTAGGGCCGCGGCTCTGGCGACAGCTCCCACACCCGAAGAGCCAGGAGGGAAAGCCGTGCCTCGTTGGAAAGCTCTTTAGCAGCCGCTCGCGTGGCCCTACAGCCCGTGGGCTGCGAGCTTTCCGGCGGCCGTCAGCCTCGGCGCCACCGGCGCCCACGTGGCGCTGCCGCTCAAGCCTGCGAAGCATTTTCCGGTAGGGCTGCGGCGCTGGCGGCACCTCCCACGCCCGAAGAGCCAGGAGGGAAAGCCGTGCCTCGTTGGAAAGCTCTTTGGCAGCCGCTGGCGTGGCCCCACAGCCCGTGGGGCTGCGGGCTTTCCGAGCGGCTGTCAGCCTGGGCAACACCGGCGCCCACGTGGTGCCGCCGCGCCAGCCTGCGAAGCATTTTCGGGTAGGGCCGCGGCTCTGGCGACAGCTCCCACGCCCGAAGAGCCAGGAGGGAAAGCCGTGCCTCGTTGGAAAGCTCTTTGGCAACCGCTCGCGTGGCCCTAAAGCCCGTGGGGCTGCGGGCTTTCCGGCGGCCGTCAGCCTCGGCGACACCGGCGCCCACGTTGCGCCGCCGCGCCAGCCTGCGAAGCATTTTCCTGTAGGGCCGCGTCTCTGGCGACAGCTCCCACGGCCGAAGAGCCAGGAGGGAAAGCCGTGCCTCGTTGGAAAGCTCTTTGGCAGCCACTCACGTGGCCCCACAGCCCGTGGGGCTGCGGGCTTTGCGGCGGCCTTCAGCCTCGGCGCCACCGGCGCCCACGTGGTGCCGCCGCGCCAGCCTGCGAAGCATTTTCCGGTAGGGCCGCGGCTCTGGCGACAGCTCCCACGCCCGAAGAGCCAGGAGGGAAAGCCATGCCTCGTTGGAAAGCTCTTTGGCAGCCGCTCGTGTGGCCCCACAGCCCGTGGGGCTGCGGGCTCTGCGGCGGCCGTCAGCCTGGGCGACACCGGCGCCCAGGTGGGGCCGCCGCGCCAGCCTGCAAAGCATTTTCCGGTAGGGCCGCGGCTCTGGCGACAGCTCCCACGCCCGAAGAGCCAGGAGGGAAAGCCGTGCCTCGTTGGAAAGCTCTTTGGCAGCCGCTCGCGTGGCCCCACAGCCCGTGGGGCTGCGGGCTTTGCAGCGGCCGTCAGCCTCGGCACCACCGAAGGCCACGTGGCGCCGCCGCGCCAGCCTGCGAAGCATTTTCCGGTAGGGCCGCGGCTCTGGCAACAGCTCCCACGCCCGAAGAGCCAGGAGGGAAAGCTGTGCCTCGTTGGAAAGCTCTTTGGCAGCCACTCGCGTGGCCCCACAGCCCGTGGGGCTGCGGGCTTTGCGGCGGCCGTCAGCCTGGGCGACACCGGCGCCCACCTTGGACCGCCGCGCCAGCCTGCGAAGCATTTTCCGGTAGGGCCGCGGCTCTGGCGACAGCTCCCATGCCCGAAGAGCCAGGAGGGAAAGCCGTGACTCGTTGGAAAGCTCTTTGGCAGCCACTCGCGTGGCCCCACAGCCCATGGGGCTGCGGGCTTTGCGGCGGCCGTCAGCCTGGGCGACACCGGCGCCCACGTGGGGCCGCCGCGCCAGCCTGCGAAGCATTTTCCGGTAGGGCCGCGGCTCTGGCGACAGCTCCCACGCCCGAAGAGCCAGGAGGGAAAGCCGTGCCTCGTTGGAAAGCTCTTTGGCAGCCGCTGGCGTGGCCCTACAGCCCGTGGGGCTGCGGGCTTTGCGGCGGCCGTCAGCCTCAGCGCCACCGAAGGCCACGTGGCGCCGCCGCGCCAGCCTGCGAAGCATTTTCTGGTAGGGTCGCGTGTCTGCCGACAGCTCCCACGGCCGAAGAGCCAGGAGGGAAAGCCGTGCCTCGTTGGAAAGCTCTTTGGGAGCCGCTCGCGTGGCCCTAAAGCCCGTGGGGCTGCGGGCTTTGCGGCGGCCGTCAGCCTGGGTGACACCGGCGCCCAGGTGGGGCCGCCGCGCCAGCCTGCGAAGCATTTTCCAGTAGGGCCGCGGCTCTGGCAACAGCTCCCACGCCCGAAGAGCCAGGAGGGAAAGCCGTGCCTCGTTGGAAAGCTCTTTGGCAGCCACTCACGTGGCCCCACAGCCCGTGGGCCTGCGGGCTTTCCGGCGGCCGTCAGCCTGGGCGACACCGGCGCACAGGTGGGGCCGCCGCGCCAGCCTGCGAAGCATTTTCCGGTAGGGCCGCGGCTCTGGCAGCAGCTCCCACGCCCGAACAGCCAGGAGGGAAAGCCGTGCCTCGTTGGAAAGCTCTTTGGCAGCCGCTTGCGTGGCCCTAAAGCCCGTGGGGCTGCGGGCTTTCCGGCGGCCGTCAGCCTGGGCGACACCGGCGCCCAGATGGGGCCGCCGCGCCATCCTGCGAAGCATTTTCCGGTAGGGCCGCATCTCTGGCGACAGCTCCCACGCCCGAAGAGCCAGGAGGGAAAGCCGTGCCTCGTTGGAAAGCTCTTTGGTAGCCGCTCGCGTGGCCTCACAGCCCGTGGGGCTGCGGGCTTTCCGGCGGCCGTCAGCCTGGGCGACACCGGCGCCCAGGTGGGGCCGCTGCGCCAGCCTGCGAAGCATTTTCCGGTAGGGCCGCGGCTCTGGCGACAGCTCCCACGCCCGAAGAGCCAGGAGGGAAAGCTGTGCCTCGTTGGAAAGCTCTTTGGCAGCCACTCGCGTGGCCCCACAGCCCGTGAGGCTGCGGGCTTTGCGGCGGCCGTCAGCCTGGGCGACACTGGCGCCCACCTTGGGCCGCCGTGCCAGCCTGCGAAGCATTTTCCGGTAGGGCTGCAGCTCTGGCGACAGCTCCCACGCCCGAAGAGCCAGGAGGGAAAGCCGTGCCTCGTTGGAAAGCTCTTTGGCAGCCGCTCGCGTGGCCCCACAGCCCATGGGGCTGCGGGCTTTCCGGCGGCCGTCATCCTGGGCGACACCGGCGCCCAGGTGGGGCCGCCGCGCCAGCCTGCGAAGCATTTTCGGTAGGGCCGCGGCTCTGGCAGCAGCTCCCACGCCCGAAGAGCCAGGAGGGAAAGCCGTGCCTCGTTGGAAAGCTCTTTGGCAGCCGCTTGCGTGGCCCTAAAGCCCGTGGGGCTGCGGGCTTTCCGGCGGCCGTCAGCCTGGGCGACACCGGCGCCCAGATGGGACCGCCGCGCAAGTCTGCGAAGCATTTTCCTGTAGGGCCGCATCTCTGGCGACAGCTCCCACGCCCGAAGAGCCTGAGGGAAAGCCGTGCCTCGTTGGAAAGCTCTTTGGCAGCCACACACCTGGCCCCACAGCCCGTGGGGCTGCGGGCTTTCCGGCGGCCGTCAGCCTCGGCGCCACCGGCACCCACGTGGCGCCGCCGCGCCAGCCTGCGAAGCATTTTCCGGTAGGGCCGCGTCTCTGGCGACAGCTCCCACGCCCGAAGAGCCAGGAGGGAAAGCCGTGCCTCGTTGGAAAGCTCTTTGGCAGCCACTCGCGTGGCCCCACAGCCCGTGGGGCTGCGGGCTTTGCAGCGGCCGTCAGCCTGGGCGACAACGGCGCCCACGTTGCGCCGCAGTGCCAGCCTGCGAAGCATTTTCCGGTAGGGCCGCGCCTCTGGCGACAGCTCCCACGGCCGAAGAGCCAGGAGGGAAAGCCGTGCCTCGTTGGAAAGCTCTTTGGCAGCCGCTCGCGTGGCCCCACAGCCCGTGGGGCTGCGGCCTTTCCGGCGGCCATCAGCCTCGGCGCCATCGGCGCCCATGTCGGGCCGCCGTGCCAGCCTGAGAAGCATTTTCCGGTAGGGCCGCGGCTCTGGCGACAGCTCCCACGCCCGAAGAGCCAGGAGGGAAAGCTGTGCCTCGTTGGAAAGCTCTTTGGCAGCCACTCGCGTGGCCCCACAGCCCGTGGGGCTGCGGGCTTTGCGGCGGCCGTCAGCCTGAGCGACACCAGCGCCCACCTTGGGCCGCAGCGCCAGCCTGCGAAGCATTTTCCGGTAGGGCTGCGTCTCTGGCGACAGCTCCCACGCCCGAAGAGCCAGGAGGGAAAGCCGTGCCTCGTTGGAAAGCTCTTTGGCAGCCACTCGCGTGGCCCCACAGCCCATGGGTCTGCGGGCTTTCCGGCGGCCGTCAGCCTGGGCGACGCCATCGTCTACCTTGGGCCGCCGCGCCAGCCTGCGAAGCATTTTCCGGTAGGGCCGCGGATCTGGCAACAGGTCCCACGCCCGAAGAGCCAGGAGGGAAAGCCGTGCCTCGTTGGAAAGCTCTTTGGCAGCCACTCACGTGGCCCCACAGCCCGTGGGGCTGCGGGCTTTCCGGAGGCCGTCAGCCTCGGCGCCACCGGCACCCACGTGGCGCCGCCGCGCCAGCCTGCGAAGCATTTTCTGGTAGGGCCGCGGCTCTGGCGACAGCTCCCACGCCCGAAGAGCCAGGAGGGAAAGCCGTGCCTCGTTGGAAAGCTCTTTGGCAGCCGCTCGCGTGGCCCCACAGCCCGGGGGGCTGCGGGCTTTGCGGCGGCCGTCAGCCTCGGCGCCACCGGCGCCCACGTGGAGCCGCCGCGCCAGCCTGCGAAGCATTTTCCGGTAGGGCCGCGTCTCTGGCGACAGCTCCCACGGCCGAAGAGCCAGGACGGAAAGCCGTGCCTCGTTGGAAAGCTCTTTGGCAGCCGCTCGCATGGCCCCACAGCCCGTGGGGCTGCAGGCTTTCCGGCGGCCGTCAGCCTCGGCGCCACCGGCGCCCACATGGCGCCGCCGCGCCAGCCTGCGAAGCATTTTCCGGTAGGGCCGCGGCTCTGGCGACAGCTCCCACGCCCAAAGAGCCAGGACGGAAAGCCGTGCCTCGTTGGAAAGCTCTTTGGCAGCCGCTCGCGTGGGCCCACATCCCGTGGGGCTGCGGGCTTTGCAGCGGCTGTCAGCCTCGGCACCACCGAAGGCCACGTGTCGCCGCCGCGCCAGCCTGCGAATCATTTTCTGGTAGGGCTGCAGCTCTGGCGACAGCTCCCACGCCCGAAGAGCCAGGAGGGAAAGCCGTGCCTCGTTGGAAAGCTCTTTGGCAGCCACTCGCGTGGCCCCACAGCCCGTGGGGCTGCGGGCTTTGCGGCGGCCGTCAGCCTGGGCGACACCGGCGCCCACCTTGGGCCGCCGCGCCAGCCTGCGAAGCATTTTCCGGTAGGTCTGCGACTCTGGCGACAACTCCCACGGCCGAAGAACCAGGAGGGAAAGCCGTGCCTCGTTGGAAAGCTCTTTGGCAGCCGCTCGCGTGGCCCCACAGCCCGTGGGGCTGCGGGCTTTGCGGCGGCCGTCAGCCTGGGCGCCACCGGCGCCCACGTGGCGCCGCCGCGCCAGCCTGCGAAGCATTTTTCGGTAGGGCTGCAGCTCTGGCGACAGCTCCCACGGCCGAAGAGCCAGGAGGGAAAGCCGTGCCTCGTTGGAAAGCTCTTTGGCAGCCGCTCGCGTAGCCCCACAGCCCGTGGGGCTGCGGGCTTTCTGGCGGCCGTCACCCTCGGCGCCATCGGCGCCCACGTCGAGCCGCCGCGCCAGCCTGCGAAGCATTTTCCGGTAGGGCCGCGGCTCTGGCGACAGCTCCCACGGCCGAAGAGCCAGGAGGGAAAGCCGTGCCTCGTTGGAAAGCTCTTTGGCAGCCACTCGCGTGGCCCCACAGCCGGTGGGGCTGCGGGCTTTGCGGCGGCCGTCAGCCTCGGCGCCACCGGCGCCCACGTTGCGCCGCCGCGCTAGCCTGCGAAGCATTTTCCGGTAGGGCCGCGGCTCTGGCGACAGCTCCCACGGCCGAAGAGCCAGGAGGGAAAGCCGTGCCTCGTTGGAAAGCTCTTTGGCAGCCGCTCGCGTGGCCCCACAGCCCATGGGGCTGCGGGCGTTGAGGCGGCCGTCAGACTCGGCGCCACCGGCACCCACCTTGGGCCGCTGCGCCAGCCAGAGAAGCATTTTCCGGTAGGGCCGCGGATCTGGCGACAGCTCCCACGCCCAAAGAGCCAGGAGGGAAAGCCGTGCCTCGTTGGAAAGCTCTTTGGCAGCCGCTGGCGTGGCCCCACAGCCCGTGGGGCTGCGGGCTTTGCGGCGGCCGTCAGCCTCGGCGCCATCGGCGCCCACGTCGGGCTGCCTCGCCAGCCTGCGAAGCATTTTCCGGTAGGGCCGCGGCTCTGGCGACAGCTCCCACGCCCAAAGAGCCAGGAGGGAAAGCCGTGCCTCGTTGGAAATCTGTTTGGCAGCCGCTCGCGTGGCCCCACAGCCCGTGGGGCTGCGGGCTTTCCGGCGGCCGTCAGCCTGGGCGCCATCGGCGCCCACGTCGGGCTGCCGCGCCAGCCTGCGAAGCATTTTCCGGTAGGGCCGCGTCTCTGGCGACAGCTCCCACGCCCGAAGAGCCAGGAGGGAAAGCCGTGCCTCGTTGGAAAGCTCTTTGGCAGCCACTCGCATGGCCCCACAGGCCGTGGGGCTGCGGGCTTTCCGGCGGCCGTCAGCCTCGGCGCCACCGGCGCCCAGGTGGCGCCGCCGCGCTAGCCTGCGAAGCATTTTCCGGTAGGGCCGCGTCTCTGGCGACAGCTCCCACGCCCGAAGAGCCAGGAGGGAAAGCCGTGCCTCGTTGGAAAGCTCTTTGGCAGCCGCTGGCGTGGCCCCACAGCCCGTGGGGCTGCGGGCTTTGCGGCCGCCGTCAGCCTCGGCGCCACCGGCGCCCACGTGGCGCCACCGCGCAAGCCTGCGAAGCATTTTCCGGTAGGGCCACGGCTCTGGTGACAGCTCCCACGGCCGAAGAGCCAGGAGGGAAAGCCGTGCCTCGTTGGAAAGCTCTTTGGCAGCCGCTCGCGTGGCCCCACAGCCCGTGGGGCTGCGGGCTTTGCGGCAGACGTCAGCCTCGGTTCCACTGACACCCACGTGGGGCCGCTGCGCCAGCCTGCGAAGCATTTTCCGGTAGGGCCGCAGCTCTGGCGACAGCTCCCACGCCCGAAGAGCCAGGAGGGAAAGCCGTGCCTCGTTGGAAAGCTCTTTGGCAGCCGCTCGCGTGGCCCCACAGCCCATGGGGCTGCGGGCTTTGCGGCAGCCGTCAGCCTCAGTGCCACCGGCGCCCACGTGGCGCCGCCGCGCCAGCCTGCGAAGCATTTTCCGGTAGGGCCGCGGCTCTGGCGACAGCTCCCACGCCCGAAGAGCCAGGAGGGAAAGCCGTGCCTCGTTGGAAAGCTCTTTGGCAGCCGCTCGCGTGGCCCCACAGCCCGTGGGGCTGCGGGCTTTGCGGCGGCCGTCAGCCTCGGCGCCACCGGTGCCCAGGTGGGGCCGCTGCGCCAGCCTGCGAAGCATTTTCCGGTAGGGCCGCGGCTCTGGCGACAGCTCCCACGCCCGAAGAGCCAGGAGGGAAAGCCGTGCCTCATTGGAAAGCTCTTTGGCAGCCGCTCGCGTGGCCCCACAGCCCATGGGGCTGCGGGCTTTGCGGCGGCCGTCAGCCTCGGCGCCATCGGCGCCCACGTCGGGCCGCCGCGCCAGCCTGCGAAGCATTTTCTGGTAGGGCCGCGGCTCTGGCGACAGCTCCCACGCCCGAAGAGCCAGGAGGGAAAGCCGTGCCTCATTGGAAAGCTCTTTGGCAGCCGCTCGCGTGGCCCCACAGCCCATGGGGCTGCGGGCTTTCCGGCGTCCGTCAGCCTGGGCGACATCGGCGCCCACGTGGGGCCGCCGCGCCAGCCTGCGAAGCATTTTCCGGTAGGGCCGCGTCTCTGGCGACAGCTCCCACGGCCGAAGAGCCAGGAGGGAAAGCCGTGCCTCGTTGGAAAGCTCTTTGGCAGCCGCTCGCGTGGCCCCACACCCCGTGGGGCTGCGGGCTTTGCGGCGGCCATCAGCCTCGGTGACACCGGCGCCCACGTTGCGCCGCGGCGCCAGCCTGCGAAGCATTTTCCGGTAGGGCCGCAGCTCTGGCGACAGCTCCCACGCCCGAAGAGCCAGGAGGGAAAGCCATGCCTCGTTGGAAAGCTCTTTGGCAGTCGCTCGCGTGGCCCCACAGCCCGTGGGGCTGCGGGCTTTGCGGCAGCCGTCAGCCTCGGTGCCACTGGCACCCACGTGGGGCCGCTGCGCCAGCCTGCGAAGCATTTTCCGGTAGGGCCGCGGCTCTGGCGACAGCTCCCACGGCCGAAGAGCCAGGAGGGAAAGCCGTGCCTTGTTGGAAAGCTCTTTGGCAGCCGCTCGCGTGGCCCCACAGCCCATGGGGCTGCGGGCTTTGTGGCAGACGTCAGCCTGGGCGCCACTGGCACCCACGTGGGGCCGCTGCGCCAGCCTGCGAAGCATTTTCCTTATGGGCCGCGGCTCTGGCAACAGCTCCCACGGCCGAAGAGCCAGGAGGGAAAGCCGTGCCTCGTTGGAAAGCTCTTTGGCAGCCGCTCCCATGGCCCCACAGCCCGTGGGGCTGCGGGCTTTGCGGCAGCCGTCAGCCTGGGCGCCACCGGCGCCCACGTTGCGCCGCTGCGCCAGCCTGCGAAGCATTTTCTGGTAGGGCCGCGGCTCTGGCGACAGCTCCCACGCCCGAAGAGCCAGGAGGGAAAGCCGTGCCTCGTTGGAAAGCTCTTTGGCAGCCGCTGGCGTGGCCCCACAGCCCGTGGGGCTGCGGGCTTTCCTGCGGTTGTCAGCCTCGGCGCCACCGACGCCCACGTGGCGCGACCGAGCCAGCCTGCGAAGCATTTTCCGGTAGGGCCGCGGTTCTGGCGACAGCTCCCACGCCCGAAGAGCCAGGAGGGAAAGCCATGCCTCGTTGGAAAGCTCTTTGGCAGCCGCTCGCGTGGCCCCACAGCCCGTGGGGCTGCGGGCTTTGCGGCGGCCGTCAGCCTGGGCGACACCGGCGCCCACGTTGCGCCGCCACGCCAGCCTGCGAAGCATTTTCCGGTAGGGCCACGTCTCTGGCGACAGGTCCCACGGCCGAAAAGCCAGGAGGGAAAGCCGTGCCTCGTTGGAAAGCTCTTTGGCAGTCGCTCGCGTGGCCCCACAGCCCATGGGGCTGCGGGCTTTCCGGCGGCCGTCAGCCTCGGCGCCACCGGCGCCCATGTTGCGCCGCAGTGCCAGCCTGCGAAGCATTTTCCTGTAGGGCCGCGGCTCTGGCGACAGCTCCCACGCCCGAAGAGCCAGGAGGGAAAGCCGTGCCTCGTTGGAAAGCTCTTTGGCAGCCGCTCGCGTGGCCCCACAGCCCATGGGTCTGCGGGCTTTGCGGCGGCCGTCAGCCTCAGTGCCACCGGCGTCCACGTGGCGCCGCCGCGCCAGCCTGCGAAGCATTTTGTGGTAGGGCCGCGGCTCTGGCGACAGCTCCCACGCCCGAAGAGCCAGGAGGGAAAGCCGTGCCTCGTTGGAAAGCTCTTTGGCAGCCGCTCGCGTGGCCCCACAGCCCGTGGGGCTGCGGGCTTTCTGGCGGCCGTCAGCCTCGGCGCCACCGGTGCCCAGGTGGGGCCGCCGCGCCAGCCTGCGAAGCATTTTCCAGTAGGGCCGCGGCTCTGGCGACAGCTCCCACGCCCGAAGAGCCAGGAGGGAAAGCCGTGCCTCGTTGGAAAGCTCTGGCAGCCGCTCGCATGGCCCCACAGCCCATGGAGCTGCGGGCTTTGCGGCAGCCGTCAGCCTCGGCGCCACTGGCACCCACGTGGTGCCGCTGCGCCAGCCTGCGAAGCATTTTCCGGTAGGGCCGCGTCTCTGGCGACAGCTCCCACGCCCGAAGAGCCAGGAGGGAAAGCCGTGCCTCGTTGGAAAGCTCTTTGGCAGCCGCTCGCGTGGCCCCACAGCCCGTGGGGCTGCGGGCTTTGCGGCGGCCATCAGCCTCGGTGCCACCGGCGCCCACGTTGCGCCGCGGCGCCAGCCTGCGAAGCATTTTCCGGTAGGGCCGCGGCTCTGGCGACAGCTCCCACGCCCGAAGAGCCAGGAGGGAAAACCGTGCCTCGTTGGAAAGCTCTTTGGCAGCCGCTCGCGTGGCCCCACAGCCCATGGGGCTGCGGGCTTTGCGGCCGCCGTCAGCCTCGGCGCCACCGGCGCCCACGTGGCGCCACCGCGCAAGCCTGCGAAGCATTTTCCAGTAGGGCCGCGTCTCTCGCGACAGCTCCCACGCCCGAAGAGCCAGGAGGGAAAGCCGTGCCTCCTTGGAAAGCTCTTTGGCAGCCGCTCGCGTGGCCCCACAGCCCATGGGGCTGCGGGCGTTGAGGCGGCCGTCAGCCTCGGCGCCACTGGCGCCCACGTTGCGCCGCTGCGCCAGCCAGAGAAGCATTTTCCGGTAGGGCCGCGGCTCTGGCGACAGCTCCCACGCCCGAAGAGCCAGGAGGGAAAGCCATGCCTCGTTGGAAAGCTCTTTGACAGCCACTCGCATGGCCCTAAAGCCTGTGGGGCTGCGGGCTTTCCGGCGGCCGTCAGCCTGGGCGCCACCGGCGCCCACGTGGCGCCGCCGCGCCAGCCTGCGAAGCATTTTCCGGTAGGGCCGTGTCTCTGGCGAGAGCTCCCACACACAAAGAGCCAGAAGGGAAAGCCGTGCCTCGTTGGAAAGCTCTTTGGCAGCCGCTCGTGTGGCCCCACAGCCTGTTGGGCTACGGGTTTTGCGGAGGCCGTCAGCCTCGGCGCCACCGGCGCCCACGTTGCGCCACGGCGCCAGCCTGCGAAGCATTTTCCGGTAGGGCCGCGGCTCTGGCGACAGCTCCCACGCCCGAAGAGCCAGGAGGGAAAGCCGTGCCTCGTTGGAAAGCTCTTTGGCAGTCGCTCGCGTGGCCCCACAGCCCGTGGGGCTGCGGGCTTTGCGGCGGCCGTCATCCTGGGCGACACCGGCGCCCACGTCGGGCCGACGCGCCAGCCTGCAAAGCATTTTCCGGTAGGGCCGCGGCTCTGGCGACAGCTCCCACGCCCGAAGAGCCAGGAGGGAAAGCCGTGCCTCGTTGGAAAGCTCTTTGGCAGTCGCTCGCGTGGCCCAACAGCCCGTGGGGCTGCGGTCTCTGCGGCAGCCGTCAGCCTCGGCGCCACTGGCACCCACGTGGTGCCGCTGCGCCAGCGTGCGAAGCATTTTCCGGTAGGGCCGCGGCTCTGGCGACAGCTCCCACGCCCGAAGAGCCAGGAGGGAAAGCCGTGCCTCGTTGGAAAGCTCTTTGGCAGCCGCTCGCGTGGCCCCACAGCCCATGGGGCTGTGGGCTTTGCGGCGGCCGTCAGCCTGGGCGACAACGGCGCCCAGGTGGGGCCGCCGCGCCAGCCTGCGAAGCATTTTCCGGTAGGGCCGCGGCTCTGGCGACAGCTCCCACGCCCGAAGAGCCAGGAGGGAAAGCCGTGCCTCATTGGAAAGCTCTTTGGCAGCCGCTCGCGTGGCCCCACAGCCCATGGGGCTGCGGGCTTTGCGGCGGCCGTCAGCCTCGGCGCCATCGGCGCCCACGTCGGGCCGCCGCGCCAGCCTGCGAAGCATTTTCCGGTAGGGCCGCGTCTCTGGCGACAGCTCCCACGCCTGAAGAGCCAGGAGGGAAAGCCGTGCCTCGTTGGAAAGCTCTTTGGCAGCCGCTCGCGTGGCCCCACAGCCCGTGGGGCTGCGGGCTTTGCGGCGGCCATCAGCCTCGGTGCCACCGGCGCCCACGTTGCGCCGCGGCGCCAGCCTGCGAAGCATTTTCCGGTAGGGCCGCGGCTCTGGCGACAGCTCCCACGCCCGAAGAGCCAGGAGGGAAAGCCATGCCTCGTTGGAAAGCTCTTTGGCAGTCGCTCGCGTGGCCCAACAACCCGTGGGGCTGCGGTCTCTGCGGCAGCCGTCAGACTCGGCGCCACTGGCACCCACGTGGTGCCGCTGCGCCAGCCTGCGAAGCATTTTCCGGTAGGGCCGCGTCTCTGGCGACAGCTCCCACGCCCGAAGAGCCAGGAGGGAAAGCCGTGCCTCGTTGGAAAGCTCTTTGGCAGCCGCTCGCGTGGCCCCACAGCCCATGGGGCTGCGGGCTTTGCGGCGGCCGTCAGCCTCGGCGCCATCGGCGCCCACGTCGGGCCGCCGCGCCAGCCTGCGAAGCATTTTCCGGTAGGGCCGCGGCTCTGGCGACAGCTCCCACGGCCGAAGAGCCAGGAGGGAAAGCCGTGCCTCGTTGGAAAGCTCTTTGGCAGCCACTCGCATGGCCCTAAAGACTGTGGGGCTGCGGGCTTTGCGGCAGCCGTCAGCCTCGGCGCCACCGGCGCCCACGTGGCGCCGCCGGGCCAGCCTGCGAAGCATTTTCCGGTAGGGCCGCGGCTCTGGCGACAGCTCCCACGCCCGAAGAGCCAGGAGGGAAAGCCGTGCCTCATTGGAAAGCTCTTTGGCAGCCGCTCGCGTGGCCCCACAGCCCATGGGTCTGCGGGCTTTCCGGCGTCCGTCAGCCTGGGCGACATCGGCGCCCACGTCGGGCCGCCGCGCCAGCCTGCGAAGCATTTTCCGGTAGGGCCGCGGCTCTGGCGACAGCTCCCACGCCCGAAGAGCCAGGAGGGAAAGCCGTGCCTCGTTGGAAAGCTCTTTGGCAGCCGCTCGCGTGGCCCCACAGCCCGTGGGGCTGCGGGCTTTGCGGCGGCCATCAGCCTCGGTGCCACCGGCGCCCACGTTGCGCCGCGGCGCCAGCCTGCGAAGCATTTTCCGGTAGGGCCGCGGCTCTGGCGACAGCTCCCACGCCCGAAGAGCCAGGAGGGAAAGCCATGCCTCATTGGAAAGCTCTTTGGCAGCCGCTCGCGTGGCCCCACAGCCCATGGGGCTGCGGGCTTTCCGGCGTCCGTCAGCCTGGGCGACATCGGCGCCCACGTCGGGCCGCCGCGCCAGCCTGCGAAGCATTTTCCGGTAGGGCCGCGTCTCTGGCGACAGCTCCCACGGCCGAAGAGCCAGGAGGGAAAGCCGTGCCTCGTTGGAAAGCTCTTTGGCAGCCGCTCGTGTGGCCCCACAGCCCGTGGGGCTGCGGGCTTTGCGGCGGCCATCAGCCTCGGTGCCACCGGCGCCCACGTTGCGCCGCGGCGCCAGCCTGCGAAGCATTTTCCGGTAGGGCCGCGTCTCTGGCGACAGCTCCCACGCCCGAAGAGCCAGGAGGGAAAGCCATGCCTCGTTGGAAAGCTCTTTGGCAGTCGCTCGCGTGGCCCAACAGCCCGTGGGGCTGCGGTCTCTGCAGCAGCCGTCAGCCTCGGCGCCACTGGCACCCACGTGGTGCCGCTGCGCCAGCCTGCGAAGCATTTTCCGGTAGGGCCGCGTCTCTGGTGACAGCTCCCACGCCCGAAGAGCCAGGAGGGAAAGCCGTGCCTCGTTGGAAAGCTCTTTGGCAGCCACTCGCATGGCCCTAAAGACTGTGGGGCTGCGGGCTTTGCGGCAGCCGTCAGCCTCGGCGCCACCGGCGCCCACGTTGCGCCGCCGCGCCAGCCTGCAAAGCATTTTCCGGTAGGGCCGCGGCTCTGGCGACAGCTCCCACGCCCGAAGAGCCAGGAGGGAAAGCCGTGC
This sequence comes from Larus michahellis, assembly GCF_964199755.1. Lineage (NCBI taxonomy): Eukaryota > Metazoa > Chordata > Aves > Charadriiformes > Laridae > Larus > Larus michahellis. Next base: position 228,451 of record NW_027436180.1, on the reverse strand, counting down.
CTCATTGGAAAGCTCTTTGGCAGCCGCTCGCGTGGCCCCACAGCCCATGGGGCTGCGGGCGTTGAGGCGGCCGTCAGCCTCGGCGCCACTGGCGCCCACGTTGCGCCGCTGCGCCAGCCAGAGAAGCATTTTCCGGTAGGGCCGCGGCTCTGGCGACAGCTCCCACGCCCGAAGAGCCAGGAGGGAAAGCCATGCCTCGTTGGAAAGCTCTTTGACAGCCACTCGCATGGCCCTAAAGCCTGTGGGGCTGCGGGCTTTCCGGCAGCCGTCAGCCTGGGCGCCACCGGCGCCCACGTGGCGCCGCCGCGCCAGCCTGCGAAGCATTTTCCGGTAGGGCCGTGTCTCTGGCGACAGCTCCCACACACAAAGAGCCAGAAGGGAAAGCCGTGCCTCGTTGGAAAGCTCTTTGGCAGCCGCTCGTGTGGCCCCACAGCCTGTTGGGCTACGGGTTTTGCGGAGGCCGTCAGCCTCGGCGCCACCGGCGCCCACGTTGCGCCACGGCGCCAGCCTGCGAAGCATTTTCCGGTAGGGCCGCGGCTCTGGCGACAGCTCCCACGCCCGAAGAGCCAGGAGGGAAAGCCGTGCCTCGTTGGAAAGCTCTTTGGCAGTCGCTCGCGTGGCCCCACAGCCCGTGGTGCTGCGGGCTTTCCGGCGGCCGTCATCCTGGGCGACACCGGCGCCCACGTCGGGCCGACGCGCCAGCCTGCAAAGCATTTTCCGGTAGGGCCGCGGCTCTGGCGACAGCTCCCACGCCCGAAGAGCCAGGAGGGAAAGCCGTGCCTCGTTGGAAAGCTCTTTGGCAGTCGCTCGCGTGGCCCAACAGCCCGTGGGGCTGCGGTCTCTGCGGCAGCCGTCAGCCTCGGCGCCACTGGCACCCACGTGGTGCCGCTGCGCCAGCGTGCGAAGCATTTTGCGGTAGGGCCGCGGCTCTGGCGACAGCTCCCACGCCCGAAGAGCCAGGAGGGAAAGCCGTGCCTCGTTGGAAAGCTCTTTGGCAGCCGGTCACGTGGCCCCACAGCCCGTGGGGCTGCGGGCTTTGCGGCGGCCGTCAGCCTGGGCGCCACCGGCGCCCACGTGGTGCCGCCGCGCCAGCCTGCGAAGCATTTTCCGGTAGGGCCGCGTCTCTGGCGACAGCTCCCACGCCCGAAGAGCCAGGAGGGAAAGCCGTGCCTCATTGGAAATCTCTTTGGCAGCCGCTCGCGTGGCCCCACAGCCCATGGGGCTGCGGGCTTTACGGCGGCCGTCAGCCTGGGCGCCACCGGCGCCCACGTCGGGCCGCCGCGCCAGCCTGCAAAGCATTTTCCAGTAGGGCCGCGTCTCTGGTGACAGCTCCCACGCCCGAAGAGCCAGGAGGGAAAGCCGTGCCTCGTTGGAAAGCTCTTTGGCAGCCACTCGCATGGCCCTAAAGACTGTGGGGCTGCGGGCTTTGCGGCAGCCGTCAGCCTCGGCGCCACCGGCGCCCACGTTGCGCCGCCGCGCCAGCCTGCAAAGCATTTTCCGGTAGGGCCGCGGCTCTGGCGACAGCTCCCACGCCCGAAGAGCCAGGAGGGAAAGCCGTGCCTCATTGGAAAGCTCTTTGGCAGTCGCTCGCATGGCCCTAAAGCCTGTGGGGCTGCGGGCTTTCCGGCGGCCGTCAGCCTGGGCGCCACCGGCGCCCACGTGGCGCCGCCGCGCCAGCCTGCGAAGCATTTTCCGGTAGGGCCGTGTCTCTGGCGACAGCTCCCACACACAAAGAGCCAGAAGGGAAAGCCGTGCCTCGTTGGAAAGCTCTTTGGCAGCCGCTCGTGTGGCCCCACAGCCTGTTGGGCTACGGGTTTTGCGGAGGCCGTCAGCCTCGGCGCCACCGGCGCCCACGTTGCGCCACGGCGCCAGCCTGCGAAGCATTTTCCGGTAGGGCCGCGGCTCTGGCGACAGCTCCCACGCCCGAAGAGCCAGGAGGGAAAGCCGTGCCTCGTTGGAAAGCTCTTTGGCAGTCGCTCGCGTGGCCCCACAGCCCGTGGGGCTGCGGGCTTTCCGGGGGCCGTCATCCTGGGCGACACCGGCGCCCACGTCGGGCCGACGCGCCAGCCTGCAAAGCATTTTCCGGTAGGGCCGCGGCTCTGGCGACAGCTCCCACGCCCGAAGAGCCAGGAGGGAAAGCCGTGCCTCGTTGGAAAGCTCTTTGGCAGTCGCTCGCGTGGCCCAACAGCCCGTGGGGCTGCGGTCTCTGCGGCAGCCGTCAGCCTCGGCGCCACTGGCACCCACGTGGTGCCGCTGCGCCAGCGTGCGAAGCATTTTCCGGTAGGGCCGCGGCTCTGGCGACAGCTCCCACGCCCGAAGAGCCAGGAGGGAAAGCCGTGCCTCGTTGGAAAGCTCTTTGGCAGCCGCTCGCGTGGCCCCACAGCCCATGGGGCTGTGGGCTTTGCGGCGGCCGTCAGCCTGGGCGACAACGGCGCCCAGGTGGGGCCGCCGCGCCAGCCTGCGAAGCATTTTCCGGTAGGGCCGCGGCTCTGGCGACAGCTCCCACGGCCGAAGAGCCAGGAGGGAAAGCCGTGCCTCATTGGAAAGCTCTTTGGCAGCCGCTCGCGTGGCCCCACAGCCCATGGGGCTGCGGGCTTTGCGGCGGCCGTCAGCCTCGGCGCCATCGGCGCCCACGTCGGGCCGCCGCGCCAGCCTGCGAAGCATTTTCCGGTAGGGCCGCGGCTCTGGCGACAGCTCCCACGCCCGAAGAGCCAGGAGGGAAAGCCGTGCCTCATTGGAAAGCTCTTTGGCAGCCGCTCGCGTGGCCCCACAGCCCATGGGGCTGCAGGCTTTCCGGCGTTCGTCAGCCTGGGCGACATCGGCGCCCACGTCGGGCCGCCGCGCCAGCCTGCGAAGCATTTTCCGGTAGGGCCGCGTCTCTGGCGACAGCTCCCACGCCTGAAGAGCCAGGAGGGAAAGCCGTGCCTCGTTGGAAAGCTCTTTGGCAGCCGCTCGCGTGGCCCCACAGCCCGTGGGGCTGCGGGCTTTGCGGCGGCCATCAGCCTCGGTGCCACCGGCGCCCACGTTGCGCCGCGGCACCAGCCTGCGAAGCATTTTCCGGTAGGGCCGCGGCTCTGGCGACAGCTCCCACGCCCGAAGAGCCAGGAGGGAAAGCCATGCCTCATTGGAAAGCTCTTTGGCAGCCGCTCGCGTGGCCCCACAGCCCATGGGGCTGCGGGCTTTCCGGCGTCCGTCAGCCTGGGCGACATCGGCGCCCACGTCGGGCCGCCGCGCCAGCCTGCGAAGCATTTTCCGGTAGGGCCGCGTCTCTGGCGACAGCTCCCACGCCCGAAGAGCCAGGAGGGAAAGCCGTGCCTCGTTGGAAAGCTCTTTGGCAGCCGCTCGCGTGGCCCCACAGCCCGTGGGGCTGCGGGCTTTGCGGCGGCCATCAGCCTCGGTGCCACCGGCGCCCACGTTGCGCCGCGGCGCCAGCCTGCGAAGCATTTTCCGGTAGGGCCGCGTCTCTGGCGACAGCTCCCACGCCCGAAGAGCCAGGAGGGAAAGCCGTGCCTCGTTGGAAAGCTCTTTGGCAGCCACTCGCATGGCCCTAAAGACTGTGGGGCTGCGGGCTTTGCGGCAGCCGTCAGCCTCGGCGCCACCGGCGCCCACGTTGCGCCGCCGCGCCAGCTTGCAAAGCATTTTCCGGTAGGGCCGCGGCTCTGGCGACAGCTCCCACGCCCGAAGAGCCAGGAGGGAAAGCCGTGCCTCATTGGAAAGCTCTTTGGCAGCCGCTCGCGTGGCCCCACAGCCCATGGGGCTGCGGGCGTTGAGGCGGCCGTCAGCCTCGGCGCCACTGGCGCCCACGTTGCGCCGCTGCGCCAGCCAGAGAAGCATTTTCCGGTAGGGCCGCGGCTCTGGCGACAGCTCCCACGCCCGAAGAGCCAGGAGGGAAAGCCATGCCTCGTTGGAAAGCTCTTTGACAGCCACTCGCATGGCCCTAAAGCCTGTGGGGCTGCGGGCTTTCCGGCAGCCGTCAGCCTGGGCGCCACCGGCGCCCACGTGGCGCCGCCGCGCCAGCCTGCGAAGCATTTTCCGGTAGGGCCGTGTCTCTGGCGACAGCTCCCACACACAAAGAGCCAGAAGGGAAAGCCGTGCCTCGTTGGAAAGCTCTTTGGCAGCCGCTCGTGTGGCCCCACAGCCTGTTGGGCTACGGGTTTTGCGGCGGCCGTCAGCCTCGGCGCCACCGGCGCCCACGTTGCGCCACGGCGCCAGCCTGCGAAGCATTTTCCGGTAGGGCCGCGGCTCTGGCGACAGCTCCCACGCCCGAAGAGCCAGGAGGGAAAGCCGTGCCTCGTTGGAAAGCTCTTTGGCAGTCGCTCGCGTGGCCCCACAGCCCGTGGGGCTGCGGGCTTTCCGGCGGCCGTCATCCTGGGCGACACCGGCGCCCACGTCGGGCCGCCGCGCCAGCCTGCAAAGCATTTTCCGGTAGGGCCGCGTCTCTGGCGACAGCTCCCACGCCCGAAGAGCCAGGAGGGAAAGCCGTGCCTCGTTGGAAAGCTCTTTGGCAGTCGCTCGCGTGGCCCAACAGCCCGTGGGGCTGCGGTCTCTGCGGCAGCCGTCAGCCTCGGCGCCACTGGCACCCACGTGGTGCCGCTGCGCCAGCGTGCGAAGCATTTTCCGGTAGGGCCGCGGCTCTGGCGACAGCTCCCACGGCCGAAGAGCCAGGAGGGAAAGCCGTGCCTCGTTGGAAAGCTCTTTGGCAGCCGGTCACGTGGCCCCACAGCCCGTGGGGCTGCGGGCTTTCCGGCGGCCGTCAGCCTGGGCGCCACCGGCGCCCACGTGGTGCCGCCGCGCCAGCCTGCGAAGCATTTTCCGGTAGGGCCGCGTCTCTGGCGACAGCTCCCACGGCCGAAGAGCCAGGAGGGAAAGCCGTGCCTCATTGGAAATCTCTTTGGCAGCCGCTCGCGTGGCCCCACAGCCCATGGGGCTGCGGGCTTTACGGCGGCCGTCAGCCTGGGCGCCACCGGCGCCCACGTCGGGCCGCCGCGCCAGCCTGCAAAGCATTTTCCAATAGGGCCGCGTCTCTGGTGACAGCTCCCACGCCCGAAGAGCCAGGAGGGAAAGCCGTGCCTCGTTGGAAAGCTCTTTGGCAGCCACTCGCATGGCCCTAAAGACTGTGGGGCTGCGGGCTTTGCGGCAGCCGTCAGCCTCGGCGCCACCGGCGCCCACGTTGCGCCGCCGCGCCAGCCTGCAAAGCATTTTCCGGTAGGGCCGCGGCTCTGGCGACAGCTCCCACGCCCGAAGAGCCAGGAGGGAAAGCCGTGCCTCATTGGAAAGCTCTTTGGCAGTCGCTCGCGTGGCCCAACAGCCCGTGGGGCTGCGGGCTTTCCGGCGGCCGTCAGCCTCGGCGCCACCGGCGCCCATGTTGCGCCGCAGTGCCAGCCTGCGAAGCATTTTCCTGTAGGGCCGCGTCTCTGGCGACAGCTCCCACGCCCGAAGAGCCAGGAGGGAAAGCCGTGCCTCGTTGGAAAGCTCTTTGGCAGCCGCTCGCGTGGCCCCACAGCCCATGGGTCTGCGGGCTTTGCGGCGGCCGTCAGCCTCAGTGCCACCGGCGCCCACGTGGCGCCGCCGCGCCAGCCTGCGAAGCATTTTGTGGTAGGGCCGCGGCTCTGGCGACAGCTCCCACGCCCGAAGAGCCAGGAGGGAAAGCCGTGCCTCGTTGGAAAGCTCTTTGGCAGCCGCTCGCGTGGCCCCACAGCCCGTGGGGCTGCGGGCTTTCTGGCGGCCGTCAGCCTCGGCGCCACCGGTGCCCAGGTGGGGCCGCTGCGCCAGCCTGCGAAGCATTTTCCAGTAGGGCCGCGGCTCTGGCGACAGCTCCCACGCCCGAAGAGCCAGGAGGGAAAGCCGTGCCTCGTTGGAAAGCTCTGGCAGCCGCTCGCATGGCCCCACAGCCCGTGGAGCTGCGGGCTTTGCGGCAGCCGTCAGCCTCGGCGCCACTGGCACCCACGTGGGGCCGCTGCGCCAGCCTGCGAAGCATTTTCCGGTAGGGCCGCGTCTCTGGCGACAGCTCCCACGCCCGAAGAGCCAGGAGGGAAAGCCGTGCCTCGTTGGAAAGCTCTTTGGCAGCCGCTCGCGTGGCCCCACAGCCCGTGGGGCTGCGGGCTTTGCGGCGGCCATCAGCCTCGGTGCCACCGGCGCCCACGTTGCGCCGCGGCGCCAGCCTGCGAAGCATTTTCCGGTAGGGCCGCGGCTCTGGCGACAGCTCCCACGCCCGAAGAGCCAGGAGGGAAAACCGTGCCTCGTTGGAAAGCTCTTTGGCAGCCGCTCGCGTGGCCCCACAGCCCGTGGGGCTGCGGGCTTTGCGGCAGACGTCAGCCTCGGTGCCACTGGCACCCACGTGGGGCCGCCGCGCCAACCTGCGAAGCATTTTCCGGTAGGGCCGCAGCTCTGGCGACAGCTCCCACGCCCGAAGAGCCAGAAGGGAAAGCCATGCCTTCTTGGAAAGCTCTTTGGCAGCCGCTCGCGTGGCCCCACAGCCCATGGGGCTGCGGGCGTTGAGGCGGCCGTCAGCCTCGGCGCCACTGGCGCCCACGTTGCGCCGCTGCGCCAGCCAGAGAAGCATTTTCCGGTAGGGCCGCGGCTCTGGCGACAGCTCCCACGCCCGAAGAGCCAGGAGGGAAAGCCATGCCTCGTTGGAAAGCTCTTTGACAGCCACTCGCATGGCCCTAAAGCCTGTGGGGCTGCGGGCTTTCCGGCGGCCGTCAGCCTGGGCGCCACCGGCGCCCACGTGGCGCCGCCGCGCCAGCCTGCGAAGCATTTTCCGGTAGGGCCGTGTCTCTGGCGACAGCTCCCACACACAAAGAGCCAGAAGGGAAAGCCGTGCCTCGTTGGAAAGCTCTTTGGCAGCCGCTCGTGTGGCCCCACAGCCTGTTGGGCTACGGGTTTTGCGGAGGCCGTCAGCCTCGGCGCCACCGGCGCCCACGTTGCGCCACGGCGCCAGCCTGCGAAGCATTTTCCGGTAGGGCCGCGGCTCTGGCGACAGCTCCCACGCCCGAAGAGCCAGGAGGGAAAGCCGTGCCTCGTTGGAAAGCTCTTTGGCAGTCGCTCGCGTGGCCCCACAGCCCGTGGGGCTGCGGGCTTTCCGGCGGCCGTCATCCTGGGCGACACCGGCGCCCACGTCGGGCCGACGCGCCAGCCTGCAAAGCATTTTCCGGTAGGGCCGCGGCTCTGGCGACAGCTCCCACGCCCGAAGAGCCAGGAGGGAAAGCCGTGCCTCGTTGGAAAGCTCTTTGGCAGTCGCTCGCGTGGCCCAACAGCCCGTGGGGCTGCGGTCTCTGCGGCAGCCGTCAGACTCGGCGCCACTGGCACCCACGTGGTGCCGCTGCGCCAGCCTGCGAAGCATTTTCCGGTAGGGCCGCGGCTCTGGCGACAGCTCCCACGCCCGAAGAGCCAGGAGGGAAAGCCGTGCCTCGTTGGAAAGCTCTTTGGCAGCCGCTCGCGTGGCCCCACAGCCCATGGGGCTGTGGGCTTTGCGGCGGCCGTCAGCCTGGGCGACAACGGCGCCCAGGTGGGGCCGCCGCGCCAGCCTGCGAAGCATTTTCCGGTAGGGCCGCGGCTCTGGCGACAGCTCCCACGGCCGAAGAGCCAGGAGGGAAAGCCGTGCCTCATTGGAAAGCTCTTTGGCAGCCGCTCGCGTGGCCCCACAGCCCATGGGGCTGCGGGCTTTGCGGCGGCCGTCAGCCTCGGCGCCATCGGCGCCCACGTCGGGCCGCCGCGCCAGCCTGCGAAGCATTTTCCGGTAGGGCCGCGGCTCTGGCGACAGCTCCCACGCCCGAAGAGCCAGGAGGGAAAGCCGTGCCTCATTGGAAAGCTCTTTGGCAGCCGCTCGCGTGGCCCCACAGCCCATGGGGCTGCAGGCTTTGCGGCGGTCGTCAGCCTGGGCGACATCGGCGCCCACGTCGGGCCGCCGCGCCAGCCTGCGAAGCATTTTCCGGTAGGGCCGCGTCTCTGGCGACAGCTCCCACGCCTGAAGAGCCAGGAGGGAAAGCCGTGCCTCGTTGGAAAGCTCTTTGGCAGCCGCTCGCGTGGCCCCACAGCCCGTGGGGCTGCGGGCTTTGCGGCGGCCATCAGCCTCGGTGCCACCGGCGCCCACGTTGCGCCGCGGCGCCAGCCTGCGAAGCATTTTCCGGTAGGGCCGCGGCTCTGGCGACAGCTCCCACGCCCGAAGAGCCAGGAGGGAAAGCCATGCCTCATTGGAAAGCTCTTTGGCAGCCGCTCGCGTGGCCCCACAGCCCATGGGGCTGCGGGCTTTCCGGCGTCCGTCAGCCTGGGCGACATCGGCGCCCACGTCGGGCCGCCGCGCCAGCCTGCGAAGCATTTTCCGGTAGGGCCGCGTCTCTGGCGACAGCTCCCACGCCCGAAGAGCCAGGAGGGAAAGCCGTGCCTCGTTGGAAAGCTCTTTGGCAGCCGCTCGCGTGGCCCCACAGCCCGTGGGGCTGCGGGCTTTGCGGCGGCCATCAGCCTCGGTGCCACCGGCGCCCACGTTGCGCCGCGGCGCCAGCCTGCGAAGCATTTTCCGGTAGGGCCGCGGCTCTGGCGACAGCTCCCACGCCCGAAGAGCCAGGAGGGAAAGCCATGCCTCGTTGGAAAGCTCTTTGGCAGTCGCTCGCGTGGCCCAACAGCCCGTGGGGCTGCGGTCTCTGCAGCAGCCGTCAGACTCGGCGCCACTGGCACCCATGTGGTGCCGCTGCGCCAGCCTGCGAAGCATTTTCCGGTAGGGCCGCGTCTCTGGTGACAGCTCCCACGCCCGAAGAGCCAGGAGGGAAAGCCGTGCCTCGTTGGAAAGCTCTTTGGCAGCCACTCGCATGGCCCTAAAGACTGTGGGGCTGCGGGCTTTGCGGCAGCCGTCAGCCTCGGCGCCACCGGCGCCCACGTTGCGCCGCCGCGCCAGCTTGCAAAGCATTTTCCGGTAGGGCCGCGGCTCTGGCGACAGCTCCCACGCCCGAAGAGCCAGGAGGGAAAGCCGTGCCTCATTGGAAAGCTCTTTGGCAGCCGCTCGCGTGGCCCCACAGCCCATGGGGCTGCGGGCGTTGAGGCGGCCGTCAGCCTCGGCGCCACTGGCGCCCACGTTGCGCCGCTGCGCCAGCCAGAGAAGCATTTTCCGGTAGGGCCGCGGCTCTGGCGACAGCTCCCACGCCCGAAGAGCCAGGAGGGAAAGCCATGCCTCGTTGGAAAGCTCTTTGACAGCCACTCGCATGGCCCTAAAGCCTGTGGGGCTGCGGGCTTTCCGGCAGCCGTCAGCCTGGGCGCCACCGGCGCCCACGTGGCGCCGCCGCGCCAGCCTGCGAAGCATTTTCCGGTAGGGCCGTGTCTCTGGCGACAGCTCCCACACACAAAGAGCCAGAAGGGAAAGCCGTGCCTCGTTGGAAAGCTCTTTGGCAGCCGCTCGTGTGGCCCCACAGCCTGTTGGGCTACGGGTTTTGCGGCGGCCGTCAGCCTCGGCGCCACCGGCGCCCACGTTGCGCCACGGCGCCAGCCTGCGAAGCATTTTCCGGTAGGGCCGCGGCTCTGGCGACAGCTCCCACGCCCGAAGAGCCAGGAGGGAAAGCCGTGCCTCGTTGGAAAGCTCTTTGGCAGTCGCTCGCGTGGCCCCACAGCCCGTGGGGCTGCGGGCTTTCCGGCGGCCGTCATCCTGGGCGACACCGGCGCCCACGTCGGGCCGCCGCGCCAGCCTGCAAAGCATTTTCCGGTAGGGCCGCGTCTCTGGCGACAGCTCCCACGGCCGAAGAGCCAGGAGGGAAAGCCGTGCCTCGTTGGAAAGCTCTTTGGCAGTCGCTCGCGTGGCCCAACAGCCCGTGGGGCTGCGGTCTCTGCGGCAGCCGTCAGCCTCGGCGCCACTGGCACCCACGTGGTGCCGCTGCGCCAGCGTGCGAAGCATTTTCCGGTAGGGCCGCGGCTCTGGCGACAGCTCCCACGGCCGAAGAGCCAGGAGGGAAAGCCGTGCCTCGTTGGAAAGCTCTTTGGCAGCCGGTCACGTGGCCCCACAGCCCGTGGGGCTGCGGGCTTTCCGGCGGCCGTCAGCCTGGGCGCCACCGGCGCCCACGTGGTGCCGCCGCGCCAGCCTGCGAAGCATTTTCCGGTAGGGCCGCGTCTCTGGCGACAGCTCCCACGGCCGAAGAGCCAGGAGGGAAAGCCGTGCCTCATTGGAAATCTCTTTGGCAGCCGCTCGCGTGGCCCCACAGCCCATGGGGCTGCGGGCTTTACGGCGGCCGTCAGCCTGGGCGCCACCGGCGCCCACGTCGGGCCGCCGCGCCAGCCTGCAAAGCATTTTCCAATAGGGCCGCGTCTCTGGTGACAGCTCCCACGCCCGAAGAGCCAGGAGGGAAAGCCGTGCCTCGTTGGAAAGCTCTTTGGCAGCCACTCGCATGGCCCTAAAGACTGTGGGGCTGCGGGCTTTGCGGCAGCCGTCAGCCTCGGCGCCACCGGCGCCCACGTTGCGCCGCCGCGCCAGCCTGCAAAGCATTTTCCGGTAGGGCCGCGGCTCTGGCGACAGCTCCCACGCCCGAAGAGCCAGGAGGGAAAGCCGTGCCTCATTGGAAAGCTCTTTGGCAGTCGCTCGCGTGGCCCAACAGCCCGTGGGGCTGCGGTCTCTGCGGCAGCCGTCAGACTCGGCGCCACTGGCACCCACGTGGTGCCGCTGCGCCAGCCTGCGAAGCATTTTCCGGTAGGGCCGCGGCTCTGGCGACAGCTCCCACGCCCGAAGAGCCAGGAGGGAAAGCCGTGCCTCGTTGGAAAGCTCTTTGGCAGCCGCTCGCGTGGCCCCACAGCCCATGGGGCTGTGGGCTTTGCGGCGGCCGTCAGCCTGGGCGACAACGGCGCCCAGGTGGGGCCGCCGCGCCAGCCTGCGAAGCATTTTCCGGTAGGGCCGCAGCTCTGGCGACAGCTCCCACGCCCGAAGAGCCAGGAGGGAAAGCCGTGCCTCATTGGAAAGCTCTTTGGCAGCCGCTCGCGTGGCCCCACAGCCCATGGGGCTGCGGGCTTTGCGGCGGCCGTCAGCCTCGGCGCCATCGGCGCCCACGTCGGGCCGCCGCGCCAGCCTGCGAAGCATTTTCCGGTAGGGCCGCGTCTCTGGCGACAGCTCCCACGCCCGAAGAGCCAGGAGGGAAAGCCGTGCCTCGTTGGAAAGCTCTTTGGCAGCCGCTCGCGTGGCCCCACAGCCCATGGGGCTGCGGGCTTTGCGGCAGCCGTCAGCCTCAGTGCCACCGGCGCCCACGTGGCGCCGCCGCGCCAGCCTGCGAAGCATTTTCCGGTAGGGCCGCGGCTCTCGCGACAGCTCCCACGCCCGAAGAGCCAGGAGGGAAAGCCGTGCCTCGTTGGAAAGCTCTTTGGCAGCCGCTCGCGTGGCCCCACAGCCCGTGGGGCTGCGGGCTTTGCGGCGGCCGTCAGCCTCGGCGCCACCGGCGCCCAGGTGGGGCCGCCGCGCCAGCCTGCGAAGCATTTTCCGGTAGGGCCGCGTCTCTGGCGACAGCTCCCACGCCTGAAGAGCCAGGAGGGAAAGCCGTGCCTCGTTGGAAAGCTCTTTGGCAGCCACTCGCGTGGCCCCACAGCCCGTGGGGCTGCGGGCTTTGCGGCGGCCATCAGCCTCGGTGCCACCGGCGCCCACGTTGCGCCGCGGCGCCAGCCTGCGAAGCATTTTCCGGTAGGGCCGCGGCTCTGGCGACAGCTCCCACGCCCGAAGAGCCAGGAGGGAAAGCCATGCCTCATTGGAAAGCTCTTTGGCAGCCGCTCGCGTGGCCCCACAGCCCATGGGGCTGCGGGCTTTCCGGCGTCCGTCAGCCTGGGCGACATCGGCGCCCACGTCGGGCCGCCGCGCCAGCCTGCGAAGCATTTTCCGGTAGGGCCGCGTCTCTGGCGACAGCTCCCACGCCCGAAGAGCCAGGAGGGAAAGCCGTGCCTCGTTGGAAAGCTCTTTGGCAGCCGCTCGCGTGGCCCCACAGCCCGTGGGGCTGCGGGCTTTGCGGCGGCCATCAGCCTCGGTGCCACCGGCGCCCACGTTGCGCCGCGGCGCCAGCCTGCGAAGCATTTTCCGGTAGGGCCGCGGCTCTGGCGACAGCTCCCACGCCCGAAGAGCCAGGAGGGAAAGCCATGCCTCGTTGGAAAGCTCTTTGGCAGTCGCTCGCGTGGCCCAACAGCCCGTGGGGCTGCGGTCTCTGCAGCAGCCGTCAGACTCGGCGCCACTGGCACCCATGTGGTGCCGCTGCGCCAGCCTGCGAAGCATTTTCCGGTAGGGCCGCGTCTCTGGTGACAGCTCCCACGCCCGAAGAGCCAGGAGGGAAAGCCGTGCCTCGTTGGAAAGCTCTTTGGCAGCCACTCGCATGGCCCTAAAGACTGTGGGGCTGCGGGCTTTGCGGCAGCCGTCAGCCTCGGCGCCACCGGCGCCCACGTTGCGCCGCCGCGCCAGCTTGCAAAGCATTTTCCGGTAGGGCCGCGGCTCTGGCGACAGCTCCCACGCCCGAAGAGCCAGGAGGGAAAGCCGTGCCTCATTGGAAAGCTCTTTGGCAGCCGCTCGCGTGGCCCCACAGCCCATGGGGCTGCGGGCGTTGAGGCGGCCGTCAGCCTCGGCGCCACTGGCGCCCACGTTGCGCCGCTGCGCCAGCCAGAGAAGCATTTTCCGGTAGGGCCGCGGCTCTGGCGACAGCTCCCACGGCCAAAGAGCCAGGAGGGAAAGCCATGCCTCGTTGGAAAGCTCTTTGACAGCCACTCGCATGGCCCTAAAGCCTGTGGGGCTGCGGGCTTTCCGGCAGCCGTCAGCCTGGGCGCCACCGGCGCCCACGTGGCGCCGCCGCGCCAGCCTGCGAAGCATTTTCCGGTAGGGCCGTGTCTCTGGCGACAGCTCCCACACACAAAGAGCCAGAAGGGAAAGCCGTGCCTCGTTGGAAAGCTCTTTGGCAGCCGCTCGTGTGGCCCCACAGCCTGTTGGGCTACGGGTTTTGCGGCGGCCGTCAGCCTCGGCGCCACCGGCGCCCACGTTGCGCCACGGCGCCAGCCTGCGAAGCATTTTCCGGTAGGGCCGCGGCTCTGGCGACAGCTCCCACGCCCGAAGAGCCAGGAGGGAAAGCCGTGCCTCGTTGGAAAGCTCTTTGGCAGTCGCTCGCGTGGCCCCACAGCCCGTGGGGCTGCGGGCTTTCCGGCGGCCGTCATCCTGGGCGACACCGGCGCCCACGTCGGGCCGCCGCGCCAGCCTGCAAAGCATTTTCCGGTAGGGCCGCGGCTCTGGCGACAGCTCCCACGCCCGAAGAGCCAGGAGGGAAAGCCGTGCCTCGTTGGAAAGCTCTTTGGCAGTCGCTCGCGTGGCCCAACAGCCCGTGGGGCTGCGGTCTCTGCGGCAGCCGTCAGCCTCGGCGCCACTGGCACCCACGTGGTGCCGCTGCGCCAGCGTGCGAAGCATTTTCCGGTAGGGCCGCGGCTCTGGCGACAGCTCCCACGGCCGAAGAGCCAGGAGGGAAAGCCGTGCCTCGTTGGAAAGCTCTTTGGCAGCCGGTCACGTGGCCCCACAGCCCGTGGGGCTGCGGGCTTTCCGGCGGCCGTCAGCCTGGGCGCCACCGGCGCCCACGTGGTGCCGCCGCGCCAGCCTGCGAAGCATTTTCCGGTAGGGCCGCGTCTCTGGCGACAGCTCCCACGGCCGAAGAGCCAGGAGGGAAAGCCGTGCCTCATTGGAAATCTCTTTGGCAGCCGCTCGCGTGGCCCCACAGCCCATGGGGCTGCGGGCTTTACGGCGGCCGTCAGCCTGGGCGCCACCGGCGCCCACGTCGGGCCGCCGCGCCAGCCTGCAAAGCATTTTCCAATAGGGCCGCGTCTCTGGTGACAGCTCCCACGCCCGAAGAGCCAGGAGGGAAAGCCGTGCCTCGTTGGAAAGCTCTTTGGCAGCCACTCGCGTGGCCCTAAAGACTGTGGGGCTGCGGGCTTTGCGGCAGCCGTCAGCCTCGGCGCCACCGGCGCCCACGTTGCGCCGCCGCGCCAGCCTGCAAAGCATTTTCCGGTAGGGCCGCGGCTCTGGCGACAGCTCCCACGCCCGAAGAGCCAGGAGGGAAAGCCGTGCCTCATTGGAAAGCTCTTTGGCAGTCGCTCGCGTGGCCCAACAGCCCGTGGGGCTGCGGTCTCTGCGGCAGCCGTCAGACTCGGCGCCACTGGCACCCACGTGGTGCCGCTGCGCCAGCCTGCGAAGCATTTTCCGGTAGGGCCGCGGCTCTGGCGACAGCTCCCACGCCCGAAGAGCCAGGAGGGAAAGCCGTGCCTCGTTGGAAAGCTCTTTGGCAGCCGCTCGCGTGGCCCCACAGCCCATGGGGCTGTGGGCTTTGCGGCGGCCGTCAGCCTGGGCGACAACGGCGCCCAGGTGGGGCCGCCGCGCCAGCCTGCGAAGCATTTTCCGGTAGGGCCGCAGCTCTGGCGACAGCTCCCACGCCCGAAGAGCCAGGAGGGAAAGCCGTGCCTCATTGGAAAGCTCTTTGGCAGCCGCTCGCGTGGCCCCACAGCCCATGGGGCTGCGGGCTTTGCGGCGGCCGTCAGCCTCGGCGCCATCGGCGATCACGTCGGGCCGCCGCGCCAGCCTGCGAAGCATTTTCCGGTAGGGCCGCGTCTCTGGCGACAGCTCCCACGCCCGAAGAGCCAGGAGGGAAAGCCGTGCCTCGTTGGAAAGCTCTTTGGCAGCCGCTCGCGTGGCCCCACAGCCCATGGGGCTGCGGGCTTTGCGGCAGCCGTCAGCCTCAGTGCCACCGGCGCCCACGTGGCGCCGCCGCGCCAGCCTGCGAAGCATTTTCCGGTAGGGCCGCGGCTCTCGCGACAGCTCCCACGCCCGAAGAGCCAGGAGGGAAAGCCGTGCCTCGTTGGAAAGCTCTTTGGCAGCCGCTCGCGTGGCCCCACAGCCCGTGGGGCTGCGGGCTTTGCGGCGGCCGTCAGCCTCGGCGCCACCGGAGCCCAGGTGGGGCCGCCGCGACAGCCTGCGAAGCATTTTCCGGTAGGGCCGCGGCTCTGGCGACAGCTCCCACGGCCGAAGAGCCAGGAGGGAAAGCCGTGCCTCGTTGGAAAGCTCTTTGGCAGCCACTCGCATGGCCCTAAAGACTGTGGGGCTGCGGGCTTTGCGGCAGCCGTCAGCCTCGGCGCCACCGGCGCCCACGTGGCGCCGCCGCGCCAGCCTGCGAAGCATTTTCCGGTAGGGCCGCGTCTCTGGCGACAGCTCCCACACCCGAAGAGCCAGGAGGGAAAGCCGTGTCTCGTTGGAAAGCTCTTTGGCAGCCGCTCGCGTGGCCCCACAGCCCATGGGGCTGTGGGCTTTGCGGCGGCCGTCAGCCTGGGCGACAACGGCGCCCAGGTGGGGCCGCCGCGCCAGCCTGCGAAGCATTTTCCGGTAGGGCCGCGGCTCTGGCGACAGCTCCCACGGCCGAAGAGCCAGGAGGGAAAGCCGTGCCTCATTGGAAAGCTCTTTGGCAGCCGCTCGCGTGGCCCCACAGCCCGTGGGGCTGCGGTCTTTGCGGCGGCGATCAGCCTGGGCGACAACGGCGCCCACGTTGCGCTGCGACGCCAGCCTGCGAAGCATTTTCCGGTAGGGCCGCGGCTCTGGCGACAGCTCCCACGCCCGAAGAGCCAGGAGGGAAAGCCATGCCTCGTTGGAAAGCTCTTTGGCAGTCGCTCGCGTGGCCCAACAGCCCGTGGGGCTGCGGGCTCTGCGGCAGCCGTCAGACTCGGCGCCACTGGCACCCACGTGGTGCCGCTGCGCCAGCCTGCGAAGCATTTTCCGGTAGGGCCGCGGCTCTGGCGACAGCTCCCACGGCCGAAGAGCCAGGAGGGAAAGCCGTGCCTCGTTGGAAAGCTCTTTGGCAGCCGCTCGCGTGGCCCCACAGCCCATGGGGCTGTGGGCTTTGCGGGGGCCGTCAGCCTGGGCGACAACGGCGCCCACGTGGCGCCGCCGCGCGAGCCTGTGAATCATTTTCCGGTAGGGCTGCAGCTCTGCGACAGCTCCCACGGCCGAAGAGCCAGGAGGGAAAGCCGTGCCTCATTGGAAATCTCCTTGGCAGCCGCTCGCGTGGCCCCACAGCCCATGGGGCTGCGGGCTTTGCGGCAGCCGTCAGCCTCAGTGCCACCGGCGCCCACGTGGGGCCGCTGCGCCAGCCTGCGAAGCATTTTCCGGTAGGGCCGCGGCTCTGGCGACAGCTCCCACGCCCGAAGAGCCAGGAGGGAAAGCCGTGCCTCGTTGGAAAGCTCTTTGGCAGTCGCTCGCGAGGCCCCACAGCCCGTGGGGCTGCGGGCTTTGCGGCGGCCGTCAGCCTCGGCGACACCGGCGCCCACGTCGGGCTGACGCGCCAGCCTGCAAAGCATTTTCCGGTAGGGCCGCGTCTCTGGCGACAGCTCCCACGGCCGAAGAGCCAGGAGGGAAAGCCATGCCTCGTTGGAAAGCTCTTTGGCAGCCACTCGCATGGCCCTAAAGTCTGTGGGGCTGCGGGCTTTCCGGCGGCCGTCAGCCTCGGCGCCACCGGCGCCCACGTGGCGCTGCCGCGCCAGCCTGCGAAGCATTTTCCGGTAGGGCCGCGTCTCTGGCGACAGCTCCCACACCCGAAGAGCCAGGAGGGAAAGCCGTGCCTCGTTGGAAAGCTCTTTGGCAGCCGCTCGCGTGGCCCCACAGCCTGTGGGGCTGCGGGCTTTGCGGCAGCCGTAAGCCTCAGTGCCACCGGCGCCCACGTGGCGCCGCCGCGCCAGCCTGCGAAGCATTTTCCGGTAGGGCCGCGGCTCTGGCAACAGCTCCCACGCCCGAAGAGCCAGGAGGGAAAGCCGTGCCTTGATGAAAAACTCTTTGGCAGCCGCTCGCATTGCCCCACAGCCAATGGGACTGCGGGCTTTGCGGCGGCCGTCAGCTTCGGCGCCACCGGCGCCCACGTGGTGCCGCCGCGCCAGCCTGCGAAGCATTTTCCAGTAGGGCCGCGGCTCTGGCGACAGCTCCCACACCCGAAGAGCCAGGAGGGAAAGCCGTGCCTCATTGGAAAGCTCTTTGGCAGTCGCTCGCGTGGCCCCACAGCCCGTGGGGCTTCGGGCTTTCCGGCGGCCGTCAGCCTGGGCGACACCGGCGCCCACGTGGCGCCGCCGCGCCAGCCTGCGAAGCATTTTCCGGTAGGGCCGCGGCTCTGGCGACAGCTCCCACGCCCGAAGAGCCAGGAGGGAAAGCCGTGCCTCGTTGGAAAGCTCTTTGGCAGTCGCTCGCGTGGCCCCACAGCCCGTGGGGCTGCGGGCTTTCCGGCGGCCGTTAGCCTGGGCGACATCGGCGCCCACGTCGGGCCGCCGCGCCAGCCTGCAAAGCATTTTCCGTTAGGGCCGCGTCTCTGGCGACAGCTCCCACGCCCGAAGAGCCAGGAGGGAAAGCCATGCCTCGTTGGAAAGCTCTTTGGCAGCCACTCGCATGGCCCTAAAGCCTGAGGGGCTGCGGGCTTTCCGGCGGCCGTCAGCCTGGGCGACACCGGCGCCCACGTCGGGCCGACGCGCCAGCCTGCAAAGCATTTTCCTGTACGGCCGCGTCTCTGGCGACAGCTCCCACGCCCGAAGAGCCAGGAGGGAAAGCCATGCCTCGTTGGAAAGATCTTTGGCAGCCACTCGCATGGCCCTAAAGCCTGTGGGGCTGCGGGCTTTGCGGCGGCCGTCAGCCTCGGGGCCACCGGCGCCCACGTGGCGCCGCCGCGCCAGGCTGCGAAGCATTTTCCGGTAGGGCTGCGGCTCTGGCGACAGCTCCCACGCCCGAAGAGCCAGGAGGGAAAGCCGTGCCTCGTTGGAAAGCTCTTTGGCAGCCGCTCGCGTGGCCCCACAGCCCATGGGGCTGTGGGCTTTGCGGCGGCCGTCAGCCTGGGCGACAACGGCGCCCAGGTGGGGCCGCCGCGCCAGCCTGCGAAGCATTTTCCGGTAGGGCTGCAGCTCTGGCGACAGCTCCCACGCCCGAAGAGCCAGGAGGGAAAGCCGTGCCTCGTTGGAAAGCTCTTTGGCAGCCGCTCGCGTGGCCCCACAGCCCATGGGGCTGCGGGCTTTGCGGCGGCCGTCAGCCTAGGCGCCACCGGCGCCCACGTGGCGCGACCGCGCCAGCCTGCAAAGCATTTTCCGGTAGGGCCGCGGCTCTGGCGACAGCTCCCACGCCCGAAGAGCCAGGAGGGAAAGCCGTGCCTCGTTGGAAAGCTCTTTGGCAGCCGCTCGCGTGGCCCCACAGCCTGTGGGGCTGCGGGCTTTGCAGCGGCCGTCAGCCTCGGCGCCACCGGAGCCCACGTGGGGCTGCCACGCCAGCTTGCAAAGCATTTTCCGGTAGGGCCGCGTCTCTGGCGACAGCTCCCACGCCCGAAGAGCCAGGAGGGAAAGCCGTGCCTCGTTGGAAAGCTCTTTGGCAGCCGCTCGCGTGGCCTCACAGCCAATGGGGCTGCGGGCTTTGTGGCGGCCGTCAGCCTCGGCGCCACCGGCGCCCACGTCGGGCCGCCACGCCAGCTTGCAAAGCATTTTCCGGTAGGGCCGCGTCTCTGGCGACAGCTCCCACGCCCGAAGAGCCGGGAGGGAAAGCCGTGCCTCGTTGGAAAGCTCTTTGGCAGCCGCTCGCGTGGCCCCACAGCCCGTGGGGCTGCGGGCTTTGCGGCGGCCGTCAGCCTCGGCGCCACCGGCGCCCACGTGGCGACGCCGCGCCAGCCTGCAAAGCATTTTCCGGTAGGGCTGCGGCTCTGGCAACAGCTCCCACGCCCGAAGAGCCAGGAGGGAAAGCCGTGCCTCGTTGGAAAGCTCTTTGGCAGCCGCTCGCGTGGCCCCACAGCCCGTGGGGCTGTGGGCTTTGCGGCGGCCGTCAGCCTCGGCGACACCGGCGCCCACGTCGGGCCGCCGCGCCAGCCTGCAAAGAGTTTTCCGGTAGGGCCGCGGCTCTGGCGACAGCTCCGACGCCCGAAGAGCCAGGAGGGAAAGCCATGCCTCCTTGGAAAGCTCTTTGGCAGCCGCTCACGTGGCCCCACAGCCCGTGGGGCTGCGGGCTTTGCGGCGACCGTCAGCCTCGGTGACACCGGCTCCCAGGTGGGGCCGCCGCGCCAGCCTGCAAAGAATTTTCCGGTAGGGCCGCGTCTCTGGCGACAGCTCCCACGCCCGAAGAGCCAGGAGGGAAAGCCGTGCCTCGTTGGGAAGCTCTTTGGCAGCCGCTCGCGTGACCCCACAGCCCGTGGGGCTGCGGGCTTTGCGGCGGCCGTCAGCCTCGGCGCCACCGGCGCCCACGTGGGGCCTCTGCGCCAGCCTACAAAGCATTTTCCGGTAGGGCCGCGGCTCTGGCGTCAGCTCCCACGCCCGAAGAGCCAGGAGGGAAAGCCGTGCCTCGTTGGAAAGCTCTTTGGCAGCCGCTCGCGTGGCCCTACAGCCCGTGGGGCTGCGGGCTTTCCGGCGGCCGTCAGCCTCGGCGACACCGGCGCCCACTTCGGGCCGCCGCGCCAGCCTGCAAAGCATTTTCCGGTAGGGCCGCGTCTCTGGCGACAGCTCCCACGCCCGAAGAGCCAGGAGGGAAAGCCGTGCCTCGTTGGAAAGCTCTTTGGCAGCCGCTCGCGTGGCCTCACAGCCAATGGGGCTGCGGGCTTTGTGGCGGCCGTCACCCTCGGCGCCACCGGCGCCCACGTCGGGCCGCCACGCCAGCTTGCAAAGCATTTTCCGGTAGGGCCGCGTCTCTGGCGACAGCTCCCACGCCCGAAGAGCCAGGAGGGAAAGCCGTGCCTCGTTGGAAAGCTCTTTGGCAGCCGCTCGCGTGGCCCCACAGCCCGTGGTGCTGCGGGCTTTGCGGCGACCGTCAGCCTGGGCGACACCGGCGCCCACTTCGGGCCGCCGCGCCAGCCTGCAAAGCATTTTCTGGTAGGGCCGCGGCTCTGGCGACAGCTCCCACGCCCGAAGAGCCAGGAGGGAAAGCCGTGCCTCGTTGGAAAGCTCTTTGGCAGCCGCTCGCGTGGCCTCACAGCCAATGGGGCTGCGGGCTTTGCGGCGGCCGTCAGCCTCAGCGCCACCGGCTCCCACTTTGCGCCGCCGCGCCAGCCTGCGAAGCATTTTGCGGTAGGGCCGCGGCTCTGGCGACAGCTCCCACGCCCGAAGAGCCAGGAGGGAAAGCCGTGCCTCGTTGGAAAGCTCTTTGGCAGCCGCTCGCGTGGCCCCACAGCCCGTGGTGCTGCGGGCTTTGCGGCGGCCGTCAGCCTGGGCGACACCGGCGCCCACGTGTGGCCGCCGCGCCAGCCTGCAAAGAATTTTCCGGTAGGGCCGCGGCTCTGGCGACAGCTCCCACGCCCGAAGAGCCAGGAGGGAAAGCCGTGCCTCATTTGAAAGCTCTTTGGCAGCCGCTCGCGTGACCCCACAGCCCGTGGGGCTGCGGGCTTTGCGGCGGCCGTCAGCCTCGGCGCCACCGGCGCCCACGTGGGGCCGCTGCGCCAGCCTGCAAAGCATTTTCCGGTAGGGCCGCGTCTCTGGCGACAGCTCCCACGCCCGAAGAGCCAGGAGGGAAAGCCGTGCCTCATTTGAAAGCTCTTTGGCAGCCACTCACGTGGCCCCACAGCCCGTGGGGCTGCGGGCTTTGCGGCGGCCGTCAGCCTCGACGCCACCGGCGCCCACGTGGGGCCGCCGCGCCAGCCTGCGAAGCATTTTCCGGTAGGGCCGCGGCTCTGGCGACAGCTCCCACGCCCGAAGAGCCAGGAGGGAAAGCCGTGCCTCGTTGGAAAGCTCTTTGGCAGCCGCTCGCGTGGCCCCACAGCCCATGGGGCTGCGGGCTTTGCAGCGGTCGTCAGCCTGGGCGACACCGGCACCCACGTGGCGCCGCCGCGCCAGCCTGCGAAGCATTTTCCGGTAGGGCTGCGGCTCTGGCGACAGCTCCCACGCCCGAAGAGCCAGGAGGGAAAGCCGTGCCTCGTTGGAAAGCTCTTTGGCAGCCGCTCGCGTGGCCCCACAGCCCGTGGGGCTGCGGGCTTTGCGGCGGCCGTCAGCCTGGGCGCCACCGGCGCCCACGTTGCGTCGCCGCGCCAGCCTGCGAAGCATTTTCCAGTAGGGCCGCGGCTCTGGCGACAGCTCCCACGCCCGAAGAGCCAGGAGGGAAAGCCGTGCCTCGTTGGTAAGCTCTTTGGCAGCCGATCGCGTGGCCCCACAGCCCATGGGGCTGCGGGCTTTGCGGCGGCCGTCAGCCTCGGCGCCACCGGCGCCCACGTGGGGCCGCTGCGCCAGCCTGCGAAGCATTTTCCGGTAGGGCCGCGTCTCTGGCGACAGCTCCCACGCCCGAAGAGCCAGGAGGGAAAGCCATGCCTCGTTGGAAAGCTCTTTGGCAGCCGCTCGCGTGGCCCCACAGCCCGTGGGGCTGCGGGCTTTGCGGCGGCCGTCAGCCTCGGCACCATCGGCGCCCACGTCGGGCCGCCGCGGCAGCCTGCGAAGCATTTTCCGGTAGGGCCGCGTCTCTGGCGACAGCTCCCACGCCCGAAGAGCCAGGAGGGAAAGCCGTGCCTCGTTGGAAAGCTCTTTGGCAGCCGCTCGCGTGGCCCCACAGCCCATGGGGCTGCGGGCTTTGCGGCGGCCGTCAGCCTCAGTGCCACCGGCGCCCACGTTGCGCCGCCGCGCCAGCCTGCGAAGCATTCTCCGGTAGGGCCGCATCTCTGGCGACAGCTCCCACGCCCGAAGAGCCAGGAGGGAAAGCCGTGCCTCGTTGGAAAGCTCTTTGGCAGCCGCTCGCGTGGCCCCACAGCCCATGGGGCTGCGGGCTTTGCGGCGGCCGTCAGCCTCGACGCCACCGGCGACCACGTGGGGCCGCTGCGCCAGCCTGCAAAGAATTTTCCGGTAGGGCCGCGTCTCTGGCGACAGCTCCCACGCCCGAAGAGCCAGGAGGGACAGCCGTGCCTCGTTGGAAAGCTCTTTGGCAGCCGCTCGCGTGGCCCCACAGCCCGTGGGGCTGCGGGCTTTGCGGCGGCCGTCAGCCTCGGCGCCACCGGCGCCCACGTGGGGCCCCTGCGCCAGCCTGCAAAGCATTTTCCGGTAGGGCCGCGGCTCTGGCGACAGCTCCCACGCCCGAAGAGCCAGGAGGGAAAGCCGTGCCTCGTTGGAAAGCTCTTTGGCAGCCGCTCGCGTGGCCCCACAGCCCGTGGGGCTGCGGGCTTTGCGGCGGCCGTCAGCCTCGGCGACACCGGCGCCCACTTCGGGCCGCCGCGCCAGCCTGCAAAGAATTTTCCGGTAGGGCCGCGGCTCTGGCGACAGCTCCCACGCCCGAAGAGCCAGGAGGGAAAGCCGTGCCTCGTTGGAAAGCTCTTTGGCAGCCGCTCGCGTGGCCCCACAGACCGTGGGGCTGCAGGCTTTGCGGCGGCCGTCAGCCTCGGCGCCACCGGCTCCCACTTTGCGCCGCCGCGCCAGCCTGCGAAGCATTTTCCGGTAGGGCCGCGTCTCTGGCGACAGCTCCCACGCCCGAAGAGCCAGGAGGGAAAGCCGTGCCTCGTTGGAAAGCTCTTTGGCAGCCGCTCGCGTGGCCCCACAGCCAATGGGGCTGCGGGCTTTGCGGCGGCCGTCAGCCTCGGCGCCACCAGCGCCCGCGTTTTGCCGCCGCGCCAGCCTGCGAAGCATTTTCTGGTAGGTCCGCGGCTCTGGCGACAGCTCCCACGCCCGAAGAGCCAGGAGGGAAAGCCGTGCCTTGTTGGAAAGCTCTTTGGCAGCCGCTCGCGTGGCCCCACAGCCCAGGGGGCTGTGGGCTTTCCGGCGGCCGTCAGCCTGGGCGCCACCGGCGCCCACGTCGGGCCGCAGCGCTAGCCTGCGAAGCATTTTCCGGTAGGGCCGCGGCTCTGGCGACAGCTCCCACGCCCGAAGAGCCAGGAGGGAAAGCCGTGCCTCGTTGGAAAGCTCTTTGGCAGCCACTCACGTGGCCCCACAGCCCGTGGGGCTGCGGGCTTTCCGGCGGCTGTCAGCCTCGGCGCCACCGGCGCCCACGTGGCACGACCGCGCCAGCCTGCGAAGCATTTTCCGGTAGGGCCGCGTCTCTGGCGACAGCTCCCACGCCCGAAGAGCCAGGAGGGAAAGCCGTGCCTCGTTGGAAAGCTCTTTGGCAGCCGCTCGCGTGGCCCCACAGCCAATGGGGCTGCGGGCTTTGCGGCGGCCGTCAGCCTCGGCGCCACCGGCGCCCGCGTTGTGCCGCCGCGCCAGCCTGCGAAGCATTTTCTGGTAGGTCCGCGGCTCTGGCGACAGCTCCCACGCCCGAAGAGCCAGGAGGGAAAGCCGTGCCTCGTTGGAAAGCTCTTTGGCAGCCGCTCGCGTGGCCCCACAGCCCGTGGGGCTGCAGGCTTTCCGGCGGCCGTCAGCCTCGGCGACACCGGCGCCCACGTGGGGCCGCCGCGCCAGCCTGCGAAGCATTTTCCGGTAGGGCCGCGTCTCTGGTGACAGCTCCCACGGCCGAAGAGCCAGGAGGGAAAGCCGTGCCTCGTTGGAAAGCTCTTTGGCAGCCGCTCGCGTGGCCCCACAGCCCGTGGGGCTGCGGGCTTTGCGGCGGCCGTCAGCCTGGGCGCCATCGGCGCCCACGTCGGGCTGCCGCGCCAGCCTGCGAAGCATTTTCCGGTAGGGCCGCGTCTGTGGCGACAGCTCCCACGCCCGAAGAGCCAGGAGGGAAAGCCGTGCCTCGTTGGAAAGCTCTTTGGCAGCCGCTCGCGTGGCCCCACAGCCCATGGGGCTGCGGGCTTTGCGGCGGCCGTCAGCCTCGGCGCCACCGGCGCCCACGTGGCACGACCGCGCCTGCCTGTGAAGCATTTTCCGGTAGGGCCGCGTCTCTGGCGACAGCTCCCACGCCTGAAGAGCCAGGAGGGAAAGCCATGCCTCGTTGGAAAGCTCTTTGGCAGCCGCTCGCGTGGCCCCACAGCCCGTGGGGCTGCGGGCTTTGCGGCGGCCGTCAGCCTGGGCGACACCGGCGCCCAGGTTATGCCCCCGCGCCAGCCTGCGAAGCATTTTCCGGTAGGGCCGCGGCTCTGGCAACAGCTCCCACGCCCGAAGAGCCAGGAGGGAAAGCCGTGCCTCGTTGGAAAGCTCTTTGGCAGCCGCTCGCGTGGCCCCACAGCCCATGGGGCTGCGGGCTTTGCGGCGGCCGTCAGCCTCAGCGCCACCGGCGCCCACGTGGCACGACCGCGCCAGCCTGCGAAGCATTTTCCGGTAGGGCCGCGGCTCTGGCGACAGCTCCCACGCCTGAAGAGCCAGGAGGGAAAGCCATGCCTCGTTGGAAAGCTCTTTGGCAGCCGCTCGCGTGGCCCCACAGCCCGTGGGGCTGCGGGCTTTCCGGCGGCCGTCAGCCTGGGCGACACCGGCGCCCACGTAGGGCCGCCGCGCCAGACTGCGAAGCATTTTCCGGTAGGGCCGCGGCTCTGACGACAGCTCCCACACCCGAAGAGCCAGGAGGGAAAGCCGTGCCTCGTTGGAAAGCTCTTTGGCAGCCGCTCGCGTGGCCCCACAGCCCATGGGGCTGCGGGCTTTGCGGCGGCCGTCAGCCTCGGCGCCACCGGCGCCCACGTCGGGCCGCCACGCCAGCCTGCGAAGCATTTTCCGGTAGGGCCGCGGGTCTGGCGACAGCTCCCACGCCCGAAGAGCCAGGAGGGAAAGCCGTGCCTCGTTGGAAAGCTCTTTGGCAGCCGCTCGCGTGGCCCCACAGCCCATGGGGCTGCGGGCTTTGCGGCGGCCGTCAGCCTCGGCGACACCGGCGCCCACGTGGCGCGACCGCGCCAGCCTGCGAAGCATTTTCCAGTAGGGCCGCGTCTCTGGCGACAGCTCCCACGCCCAAAGAGCCAGGAGGGAAAGCCGTGCCTCGTTGGAAAGCTCTTTGGCAGCCGCTCGCGTGGCCCCACAGCCCGTGGGGCTGCGGGCTTTGCGGCGGCCGTCAGCCTCAGTGCCACCGGCGCCCACGTGGCGCCGCCGCGCCAGCCTGCGAAGCATTTTCCTGTAGGGCCGCGTCTGTGGCGACAGCTCCCACGCCCGAAGAGCTAGGAGGGAAAGCCGTGCCTCATTGGAAAGCTCTTTGACAGCCACTCGCGTGGACCCACAGCCCGTGGGGCTGCGGGCTTTGCGGCGGCCGTCAGCCTCGGCGCCACCGGCGCCCACGTGGCGCCACCGCGCCAGCCTGCAAAGCATTTTCCGGTAGGGCCGCGTCTCTGGCGACAGCTCCCACGCCCGAAGAGCCAGGAGGGAAAGCCGTGCCTCATTGGAAAGCTCTTTGGCAGCCGCTCGCGTGGCCCCACAGCCCATGGGGCTGCGGGCTTTGCGGCGGCCGTCAGCCTCGGCGCCACCGAAGGCCACGTCGGGCCGCCACGCCAGCCTGCGAAGCATTTTCCGGTAGGGCCGCGGCTCTGGCGACAGCTCCCACGCCCGAAGAGCCAGGAGGGAACGCCGTGCCTCGTTGGAAAGCTCATTGGCAGCCGCTCGCTCGCGTGGCCCCACAGCCCATGGGGCTGCGGGCTTTGCGGCGGCCGTCAGCCTCAGTGCCACCGGCGCCCACGTGGCGCTGCCGCGCCAGCCTGCGAAGCATTTTCCGGTAGGGCCGCGGCTCTGGCGACAGCTCCCACGCCCGAAGAGCCAGGAGGGAAAGCCGTGCCTCGTTGGAAAGCTCTTTGGCAGCCACTCACGTGGCCCCACAGCCCGTGGGGCTGCGGGCTTTGCGGCGGCCGTCAGCCTCGGCGCCACCGGCGCCCACGTGGCACGACCGCGCCAGCCTACGAAGCATTTTCCGGTAGGGCCGCGGCTCTGGCGACAGGTCCCATGCCCGAAGAGCCAGGAGGGAAAGCCGTGCCTCGTTGGAAAGCTCTTTGGCAGCCGCTCGCGTGGCCCCACAGCCCGTGGGGCTGCGGGCTTTCCGGCGGCCGTCCGCCTCGGCAACACCGGCGCCCAGGTGGGGCCACCGCGCCAGCCTGCGAAGCATTTTCCGGTAGGGCCGCGGCTCTGGCAACAGCTCCCACGCCCGAAGAGCCAGGAGGGAAAGCCGTGCCTCATTGGAAAGCTCTTTGGCAGCCGCTCGCGTGGCCCCACAGCCCATGGGGCTGCGGGCTTTGCGGCGGCCGTCAGCCTCGGCGCCACCGGCGCCCACATCGGGCCGCCACGCCAGCCTGCGAAGCATTTTCCGGTAGGGCCGCGTCTCTGGCGACAGCTCCCACGCCCGAAGAGCCAGGAGGGAAAGCCGTGCCTCGTTGGAAAGCTCTTTGGCAGCCGCTCGCGTGGCCCCACAGCCCGTGGGGCTGCGGGCTTTGCGGCGGCCGTCAGCCTCGGCGCCATCAGCGCCCACGTCGGGCGGCCGCGCCAGCCTGCGAAGCATTTTCCGGTAGGGCCGCGTCTCTGGCAACAGCTCCCACGCCCGAAGAGCCAGGAGGGAAAGCCGTGCCTCGTTGGAAAGCTCTTTGGCAGCCGCTCGCGTGGCCCCACAGCCCATGGGGCTGCGGGCTTTGCGGCGGCCGTCAGCCTCGGCGCCACCGGCGCCCACGTGGGGCCGCTGTGCCAGCCTGCAAAGTATTTTCCGGTAGGGCCGCGGCTCTGGCGACAGCTCCCACGCCCGAAGAGCCAGGAGGGAAAGCCGTGCCTCGTTGGAAAGCTCTTTGGCAGCCGCTCGCGTGGCCCCACAGCCCGTGGGGCTGCGGGCTTTGCGGCGGCCGTCAGCCTCAGTGCCACCGGCGCCCACGTGGGGCCGCCGCGCCAGCCTGCGAAGCATTTTCCGGTAGGGCCGCGTCTGTGGCGACAGCTCCCACGCCCGAAGAGCCAGGAGGGAAAGCCATGCCTCGTTGGAAAGCTCTTTGGCAGTCGCTCGCGTGGCCCCACAGCCCGTGGGGCTGCGGGCTTTGCGGCGGCCGTCAGCCTCGGCGCCACCGGCGCCCACGTCGGGCCGCCACGCCAGCCTGCGAAGCATTTTCCAGTAGGGCCGCGTCTCTGGCGACAGCTCCCACGCCCGAAGAGCCAGGAGGGAAAGCCGTGCCTCGTTGGAAAGCTCTTTGGCAGCCGCTCGCGTGGCCCCACAGCCCGTGGGGCTGCGGGCTTTCCGGCGGCCGTCAGCCTCAGTGCCACCGGCGCCCACGTGGCACGACCGCGCCAGCCTGCGAAGCATTTTCCGGTAGGGCCGCGTCTCTGGCGACAGCTCCCACGCCCGAAGAGCCAGGAGGGAAAGCCGTGCCTCGTTGGAAAGCTCTTTGGCAGCCGCTCGCGTGGCCCCACAGCCCGTGGGGCTGCGGGCTTTGCGGCGGCCGTCAGCCTCGGCGACACCGGCGCCCAGGTGGGGCCGCCGCGCCAGCCTGCAAAGAATTTTCCGGTAGGGCCGCGGCTCTGGCGACAGCTCCCACGCCCGAAGAGCCAGGAGGGAAAGCCGTGCCTCGTTGGAAAGCTCTTTGGCAGCCGCTCGCGTGGCCCCACAGCCCATGGGGCTGCGGGCTTTGCGGCGGCCGTCAGCCTGGGCGACACCGACGGCCACGTGGCGCTGCCGCGCCAGCCTGCGAAGCATTTTCCAGTAGGGCCGCGTCTCTGGCAACAGCTCCCACGCCCGAAGAGCCAGGAGGGAAAGCCGTGCCTCATTGGAAAGCTCTTTGGCAGCCACGCGCGTGGCCCCACAGCCCGTGGGGCTGCGGGCTTTGCGGCGGCTGTAAGCCTCGGCGCCACCGGCGCACACGTGGCGTGACCGCGCCAGCCTGCGAAGCATTTTCCGGTAGGGCCGCGTCTCTGGCGACAGCACCCACGCCCGAAGAGCCAGGAGGGAAAGCCGTGCCTCGTTGGAAAGCTCTTTGGCAGCCGCTCGCGTGGCCCCACAGCCCGTGGGGCTGCGGGCTTTGCGGAGGCCGTCAGCCTCGGCGCCACCGGCGCCCACGTGGCGCCGCCGCGCCAGCCTGCAAAGAATTTTCCGGTAGGGCCGCGTCTCTGGCGACAGCTCCCACGCCCGAAGAGCCAGGAGGGAAAGCCGTGCCTCGTTGGAAAGCTCTTTGGCAGCCGCTCGCGTGGCCCCACAGCCCGTGGGGCTGCGGGCTTTGCGGCGGCCGTCAGCCTCGGCGCCACCGGCGCCCACGTCGGGCCGCTGCGCCAGCCTGCGAAGCATTTTCCGGTAGGGCCGCGTCTCTGGCGACAGCTCCCACGCCCGAAGAGCCAGGAGGGAAAGCCGTGCCTCGTTGGAAAGCTCTTTGGCAGCCGCTCGCGTGGCCCCACAGCCCATGGGGCTGCGGGCTTTGCGGCGGCCGTCAGCCTCGGCGCCACCGGCGCCCACGTGGCACGACCGCGCCAGCCTGCGAAGCATTTTCCGGTAGGGCCGCGGCTCTGGCGACAGCTCCCACGCCTGAAGAGCCAGGAGGGAAAGCCATGCCTCGTTGGAAAGCTCTTTGGCAGCAGCTCGCGTGGCCCCACAGCCCAAGGGGCTGCGGGCTTTGCGGCGGCCGTCAGCTTCAGTGCCACCGGCGCCCACGTGGCGCCGCCGCGCCAGCCTGCGAAGCATTTTCCGGTAGGGCCGCGGCTCTGGCGACAGCTCCCACGGCCAAAGAGCCAGGAGGGAAAGCCGTGCCTCGTTGGAAAGCTCTTTGGCAGCCGCTCGCGTGGCCCCACAGCCCGTGGGGCTGCGGGCTTTGCGGCGGCCGTCAGCCTCGGCGCCATCAGCGCCCACGTCGGGCGGCCGCGCCAGCCTGCGAAGCATTTTCCGGTAGGGCCGCGGCTCTGGCGACAGCTCCCACGCCCGAAGAGCCAGGAGGGAAAGCCGTGCCTCGTTGGAAAGCTCTTTGGCAGCCGCTCGCATGGCCCCACAGCCCGTGGGGCTGCGGGCTTTGCGGCGGCCGTCAGCCTCGGCGCCACCGGCGCCCACGTGGGGCCGCTGTGCCAGCCTGCGAAGTATTTTCCGGAAGGGCCGCGTCTCTGGCGACAGCTCCCACGCCCGAAGAGCCAGGAGGGAAAGCCGTGCCTCGTTGGAAAGCTCTTTGGCAGCCGCTCGCGTGGCCCCACAGCCCGTGGGGCTGCGGGCTTTCCGGCGGCCGTCAGCCTCGGCGCAACCGGCGCCCACGTGGCACGACCGCGCCAGCCTGCGAAGCATTTTCCGGTAGGGCCGCGTCTCTGGCGACAGCTCCCACGGCCGAAGAGCCAGGAGGGAAAGCCGTGCCTCGTTGGAAAGCTCTTTGGCAGCCGCTCGCGTGGCCCCACAGCCCGTGGGGCTGCGGGCTTTGCGGCGGCCGTCAGCCTCGGCGACACCGGCGCCCAGGTGGGGCCGCCGCGCCAGCCTGCGAAGCATTTTCCGATAGGGCCGCGGCTCTGGCGACAGCTCCCACGCCCGAAGAGCCAGGAGGGAAAGCCGTGCCTCGTTGGAAAGCTCTTTGGCAGCCGCTCGCGTGGCCCCACAGCCCGTGGGGCTGCGGGCTTTCCGGCGGCCGTCAGCCTCAGTGCCACCGGCGCCCACGTGGGGCCGCCGCGCCAGCCTGCGAAGCATTTTCCGGTAGGGCCGCGGCTCTGGCGACAGCTCCCACGCCCGAAGAGCCAGGAGGGAAAGCCGTGCCTCGTTGGAAAGCTCTTTGGCAGCCACTCACGTGGCCCCACAGCCCGTGGGGCTGCGGGCTTTCCGGCGGCCGTCAGCCTCAGTGCCACCGGCGCCCACGTGGCGCCGCCGCGCCAGCCTGCGAAGCATTTTCCGGTAGGGCCGCGGCTCTGGCGACAGCTCCCACGGCCGAAGAGCCAGGAGGGAAAGCCGTGCCTCGTTGGAAAGCTCTTTGGCAGCCGCTCGCGTGGCCCCACAGCCCGTGGGGCTGCGGGCTTTCCGGCGGCCGTCAGCCTCGGCGACACCGGCGCCCACGTTGCGCCGCTGCGCCAGCCTGTGAAGCATTTTCCGGTAGGGCCGCGTCTCTGGCGACAGCTCCCACGCCCGAAGAGCCAGGAGGGAAAGCCGTGCCTCGTTGGAAAGCTCTTTGGCAGCCGCTCGCGTGGCCCCACAGCCCGTGGGGCTGCGGGCTTTGCGGCGGCCGTCAGCCTCGGCGCCATCAGCGCCCACGTCGGGCGGCCGCGCCAGCCTGCGAAGCATTTTCCGGTAGGGCCGCGTCTGTGGCGACAGCTCCCACGGCCGAAGAGCCAGGAGGGAAAGCCGTGCCTCGTTGGAAAGCTCTTTGGCAGCCGCTCGCGTGGCCCCACAGCCCATGGGGCTGCGGGCTTTGCGGCGGCCGTCAGCCTGGGCGACACCGACGGCCACGTGGCGCTGCCGCGCCAGCCTGCGAAGCATTTTCCAGTAGGGCCGCGTCTCTGGCAACAGCTCCCACGCCCGAAGAGCCAGGAGGGAAAGCCGTGCCTTGTTGGAAAGCTCTTTGGCAGCCACGCGCGTTGCCCCACAGCCCGTGGGGCTGCGGGCTTTCCGGCGGCTGTCAGCCTCGGCGCCACCGGCGCCCATGTGGCGTGACCGCGCCAGCCTGCAAAGCATTTTCCGGTAGGGCCGCGTCTCTGGCGACAGCTCCCACGGCCGAAGAGCCAGGAGGGAAAGCCGTGCCTCGTTGGAAAGCTCTTTGGCAGCCGCTCGCGTGGCCCCACAGCCCGTGGGGCTGCGGGCTTTGCGGCGGCCGTCAGCCTCGGCGCCACCGGCGCCCACGTCGGGCCGCTGCGCCAGCCTGCGAAGCATTTTCCGGTAGGGCCGCGTCTCTGGCGACAGCTCCCACGCCCGAAGAGCCAGGAGGGAAAGCCGTGCCTCGTTGGAAAGCTCTTTGGCAGCCGCTCGCGTGGCCCCACAGCCCATGGGGCTGCGGGCTTTGCGGCGGCCGTCAGCCTCGGCGCCACCGGCGCCCACGTGGGGCCGCTGTGCCAGCCTGCGAAGTATTTTCCGGTAGGGCCGCGGCTCTGGCGACAGCTCCCACGCCCGAAGAGCCAGGAGGGAAAGCCGTGCCTCGTTGGAAAGCTCTTTGGCAGCCGCTCGCGTGGCCCCACAGCCCGTGGGGCTGCGGGCTTTGCGGCGGCCGTCAGCCTCAGTGCCACCGGCGCCCACGTGGGGCCGCCGCGCCAGCCTGCGAAACATTTTCCGGTAGGGCCGCGGCTCTGGCGACAGCTCCCACGCCCGAAGAGCCAGGAGGGAAAGCCGTGCCTCGTTGGAAAGCTCTTTGGCAGCCGCTCGCGTGGCCCCACAGCCCATGGGGCTGCAGGCTTTGCGGCGGCCGTCAGCCTCGGCACCACCGGCGCCCACGTCGGGCCGCCACGCCAGCCTGCGAAGCATTTTCCGGTAGGGCTGCGTCTCTGGCGACAGCTCCCACGCCCGAAGATCCAGGAGGGAAAGCCGTGCCTCGTTGGAAAGCTCTTTGGCAGCCGCTCGCGTGGCCCCACAGCCCGTGGGGCTGCGGGCTTTGCGGCGGCCGTCAGCCTCGGCGACACCGGCGCCCAGGTGGGGCCGCCGCGCCAGCCTGCGAAGCATTTTCCGGTAGGGCCGCGGCTCTGGCGACAGCTCCCATGCCCGAAGAGCCAGGAGGGAAAGCCGTGCCTCGTTGGAAAGCTCTTTGGCAGCCGCTCGCGTGGCCCCACAGCCCGTGGGGCTGCGGGCTTTGCGGCGGCCGTCAGCCTCGGCGACACCGGCGCCCAGGTGGGGCCGCCGCGCCAGCCTGCGAAGCATTTTCCAGTAGGGCCGCGGCTCTGGCGTCAGCTCCCACGGCCGAAGAGCCAGGAGGGAAAGCCGTGCCTCGTTGGAAAGCTCTTTGGCAGCCGCTCGCGTGGCCCCACAGCCCGTGGGGCTGCGGGCTTTGCGGCGGCCGTCAGCCTCGGCGACACCGGCGCCCAGGTGGGGCCGCCACGCCAGCCTGCGAAGCATTTTCCGGTAGGGCCGCGTCTCTGGCGACAGCTCCCACGCCCGAAGAGCCAGGAGGGAAAGCCGTGCCTCGTTGGAAAGCTCTTTGGCAGCCGCTCGCGTGGCCCCACAGCCCGTGGGGCTGCGGGCTTTGCGGCGGCCGTCAGCCTCGGCGCCACCGGCGCCCACGTGGCACGACCGCGCCAGCCTGCGAAGCATTTTGCGGTAGGGCCGCGGCTCTGGCGACAGCTCCCACGCCTGAAGAGCCAGGAGGGAAAGCCATGCCTCGTTGGAAAGCTCTTTGGCAGCAGCTCGCGTGGCCCCACAGCCCATGGGGCTGCGGGCTTTGCGGCGGCCGTCAGCCTCAGTGCCACCGGCGCCCACGTGGCGCTGCCGCGCCAGCCTGCGAAGCATTTTCCGGTAGGGCCGCGGCTCTGGCGACAGCTCCCACGCCCGAAGAGCCAGGAGGGAAAGCCGTGCCTCGTTGGAAAGCTCTTTGGCAGCCGCTCGCGTGGCCCCACAGCCCGTGGGGCTGCGGGCTTTCCGGCGGCCGTCAGCCTCAGTGCCACCGGCGCCCACGTGGCGCCGCCGCGCCAGCCTGCGAAGCATTTTCCGGTAGGGCCGCGGCTCTGGCGACAGCTCCCACGCCCGAAGAGCCAGGAGGGAAAGCCGTGCCTCGTTGGAAAGCTCTTTGGCAGCCACTCACGTGGCCCCACAGCCCGTGGGGCTGCGGGCTTTCCGGCGGCCGTCAGCCTCGGCGCAACCGGCGCCCACGTGGCACGACCGCGCCAGCCTCCGAAGCATTTTCCGGTAGGGCCGCGTCTCTGGCGACAGCTCCCACGCCCGAAGAGCCAGGAGGGAAAGCCGTGCCTCGTTGGAAAGCTCTTTGGCAGCCGCTCGCGTGGCCCCACAGCCCGTGGGGCTGCGGGCTTTGCGGCGGCTGTCAGCCTTGGCGCCATCGACGCCCACGTGGCGCCACCGCGCCAGCCTGCGAAGCATTTTCCGGTAGGGCCGCGTCTCTGGCGACAGCTCCCACGCCCGAAGAGCCAGGAGGGAAAGCCGTGCCTCGTTGGAAAGCTCTTTGGCAGCCGCTCGCGTGGCCCCACAGCCCGTGGGGCTGCGGGCTTTGCGGCGGCCGTCAGCCTCGGCGCCATCGGCGCCCACGTCTGGCGGCCGCGCCAGCCTGCGAAGCATTTTCCGGTAGGGCCGCGTCTCTGGCGACAGCTCCCACGCCCGAAGAGCCAGGAGGGAAAGCCATGCCTCGTTGGAAAGCTCTTTGGCAGCCGCTCGCGTGGCCCCACAGCCCATGGGGCTGCGGGCTTTGCGGCGGCCGTCAGCCTGGGCGACACCGCCGGCCACGTGGCGCTGCCGCGCCAGCCTGCGAAGCATTTTCCGGTAGGGCCGCGTCTCTGGCAACAGCTCCCACGCCCGAAGAGACAGGAGGGAAAGCCGTGCCTCATTGGAAAGCTCTTTGGCAGCCACGCGCGTTGCCCCACAGCCCGTGGGGCTGCGGGCTTTCCGGCGGCCGTCAGCCTTGGCGCCACCGGCGCCCACGTGGCGTGACCGCGCCAGCCTGCAAAGCATTTTCCGGTAGGGCCGCGTCTCTGGCGACAGCTCCCACGCCCGAAGAGCCAGGAGGGAAAGCCGTGCCTCGTTGGAAAGCTCTTTGGCAGCCGCTCGCGTGGCCCCACAGCCCGTGGGGCTGCGGGCTTTGCGGCGGCCGTCAGCCTCGGCGCCATCGGCGCCCACGTCTGGCGGCCGCGCCAGCCTGCGAAGCATTTTCCGGTAGGGCCGCGTCTCTGGCGACAGCTCCCACGCCCGAAGAGCCAGGAGGGAAAGCCATGCCTCATTGGAAAGCTATTTGGCAGCCGCTCGCGTGGCCCCACAGCCCATGGGGCTGCGGGCTTTGCGGCGGCCGTCAGCCTGGGCGACACCGACGGCTACGTGGCGCTGCTGCGCCAGCCTGCGAAGCATTTTACAGTAGGGCCGCGTCTCTGGCAACAGCTCCCACGCCCGAAGAGCCAGGAGGGAAAGCCATGCCTCGTTGGAAAGCTCTTTGGCAGCCACTCACGTGGCCCCACAGCCCGTGGGGCTGCGGGCTTTCCGGCGGCCGTCAGCCTCGGCGCAACCGGCGCCCACGTGGCACGACCGCGCCAGCCTGCGAAGCATTTTCCGGTAGGGCCGCGTCTCTGGCGACAGCTCCCACGCCCGAAGAGCCAGGAGGGAAAGCCGTGCCTCGTTGGAAAGCTCTTTGGCAGCCGCTCGCGTGGCCCCACAGCCCGTGGGGCTGCGGGCTTTGCGGCGGCCGTCAGCCTCGGCGCCATCGGCGCCCACGTCTGGCGGCCGCGCCAGCCTGCGAAGCATTTTCCGGTAGGGCCGCGTCTCTGGCGACAGCTCCCACGCCCGAAGAGCCAGGAGGGAAAGCCATGCCTCGTTGGAAAGCTCTTTGGCAGCCGCTCGCGTGGCCCCACAGCCCATGGGGCTGCGGGCTTTGCGGCGGCCGTCAGCCTGGGCGACACCGCCGGCCACGTGGCGCTGCCGCGCCAGCCTGCGAAGCATTTTCCGGTAGGGCCGCGTCTGTGGCGACAGCTCCCACGCCCGAAGAGCCAGGAGGGAAAGCCGTGCCTCGTTGGAAAGCTCTTTGGCAGCCGCTCGCGTGGCCCCACAGCCCATGGAGCTGCGGGCTTTGCGGCGGCCGTCAGCCTGGGCGACAGCGACGGCCACGTGGCCCTGCCGCGCCAGCCTGCGAAGCATTTTCCAGTAGGGCCGCGTCTCTGGCAACAGCTCCCACGCCCGAAGAGCCAGGAGGGAAAGCCGTGCCTCATTGGAAAGCTTTTTGGCAGCCACGCGCGTTGCCCCACAGCCTGTGGGGCTGCGGGCTTTCCGGCGGCTGTCAGCCTCGGCGCCACCGGCGCCCACGTGGCGTGACCGCGCCAGCCTGCAAAGCATTTTCCGGTAGGGCCGCGTCTCTGGCGACAGCTCCCACGGCCGTAGAGCCAGGAGGGAAAGCCGTGCCTCGTTGGAAAGCTCTTTGGCAGCCGCTCGCGTGGCCCCACAGCCCATGGGGCTGCGGGCTTTGCGGCGGCCATCAGCCTCGGCGCCACCGGCGCCCACGTGGCACGACCGCGCCAGCCTGCGAAGCATTTTCCGGTAGGGCCGCGTCTCTGGCGACAGCTCCCACGCCTGAAGAGCCAGGAGGGAAAGCCATGCCTCGTTGGAAAGCTCTTTGGCAGCAGCTCGCGTGGCCCCACAGCCCAAGGGGCTGCGGGCTTTGCGGCGGCCGTCAGCCTCAGTGCCACCGGCGCCCACGTGGCGCTGCCGCGCCAGCCTGCGAAGCATTTTCCGGTAGGGCCGCGTCTCTGGCGACAGCTCCCACGGCCGAAGAGCCAGGAGGGAAAGCCGTGCCTCGTTGGAAAGCTCTTTGGCAGCCACTCACGTGGCCCCACAGCCCGTGGGGCTGCGGGCTTTCCGGCGGCCGTCAGCCTCAGTGCCACCGGCGCCCACGTGGCGCCGCCGCGCCAGCCTGCGAAGCATTTTCCGGTAGGGCCGCGGCTCTGGCGACAGCTCCCACGCCCGAAGAGCCAGGAGGGAAAGCCGTGCCTCGTTGGAAAGCTCTTTGGCAGCCACTCACGTGGCCCCACAGCCCATGGGGCTGCGGGCTTTCCGGAGGCCGTCAGCCTCGGCGCAACCGGCGCCCACGTGGCACGACCGCGCCAGCCTGCGAAGCATTTTCCGGTAGGGCCGCGGCTCTGGCGACAGCTCCCACGCCCGAAGAGCCAGGAGGGAAAGCCATGCCTCGTTGGAAAGCTCTTTGGCAGCCGCTCGCGTGGCCCCACAGCCCGTGGGGCTGCGGGCTTTGCGGCGGCCGTCAGCCTCAGTGCCACCGGCGCCCACGTGGGGCCGCCGCGCCAGCCTGCGAAGCATTTTCCGGTAGGGCCGCGGCTCTGGCGACAGCTCCCACGCCCGAAGAGCCAGGAGGGAAAGCCATGCCTCGTTGGAAAGCTCTTTGGCAGCCGCTCGCGTGGCCCCACAGCCCGTGGGGCTGCGGGCTTTGCGGCGGCCGTCAGCCTCGGTGCCACCGGCGCCCAGGTGGGGCCGCCGCGCCAGCCTGCGAAGCATTTTCCGGTAGGGCCGCGGCTCTGGCGACAGCTCCCACGCCCGAAGAGCCAGGAGGGAAAGCCGTGCCTCGTTGGAAAGCTCTTTGGCAGCCGCTCGCGTGGCCCCACAGCCCATGGGGCTGCGGGCTTTGCGGCGGCCGTCAGCCTCGGCGCCACCGGCGCCCACGTGGCACGACCGCGCCAGCCTGCGAAGCATTTTCCGGTAGGGCCGCGGCTCTGGCGACAGCTCCCACGCCTGAAGAGCCAGGAGGGAAAGCCATGCCTCGTTGGAAAGCTCTTTGGCAGCAGCTCGCGTGGCCCCACAGCCCAAGGGGCTGCGGGCTTTGCGGCGGCCGTCAGCCTCAGTGCCACCGGCGCCCACGTGGCGCTGCCGCGGCAGCCTGCGAAGCATTTTCCGGTAGGGCCGCGGCTCTGGCGACAGCTCCCACGCCCGAAGAGCCAGGAGGGAAAGCCGTGCCTCGTTGGAAAGCTCTTTGGCAGCCACTCACGTGGCCCCACAGCCCGTGGGGCTCCGGGCTTTGCGGCGGCCGTCAGCCTCAGTGCCACCGGCGCCCACGTGGCGCCGCCGCGCCAGCCTGCGAAGCATTTTCCGGTAGGGCCGCGGCTCTGGCGACAGCTCCCACGGCCAAAGAGCCAGGAGGGAAAGCCGTGCCTCGTTGGAAAGCTCTTTGGCAGCCGCTCGCGTGGCCCCACAGCCCGTGGGGCTGCGGGCTTTGCGGCGGCCGTCAGCCTCGGCGCCACCAGCGCCCACGTGGCACGACCGCGCCAGCCTGCGAAGCATTTTCCGGTAGGGCCGCGGCTCTGGCGACAGCTCCCACGCCCGAAGAGCCAGGAGGGAAAGCCGTGCCTCGTTGGAAAGCTCTTTGGCAGCCACTCACGTGGCCCCACAGCCCGTGGGGCTGCGGGCTTTCCGGCGGCCGTCAGCCTCAGTGCCACCGGCGCCCACGTGGCACCGCCACGCCAGCCTGCGAAGCATTTTCCGGTAGGGCCGCGGCTCTGGCGACAGCTCCCACGGCCGAAGAGCCAGGAGGGAAAGCCGTGCCTCGTTGGAAAGCTCTTTGGCAGCCACTCACGTGGCCCCACAGCCCGTGGGGCTGCGGGCTTTCCGGCGGCCGTCAGCCTCGGCGCAACCGGCACCCACGTGGCACGACCGCGCCAGCCTGCGAAGCATTTTCCGGTAGGGCCGCGTCTCTGGCGACAGCTCCCACGCCCGAAGAGCCAGGAGGGAAAGCCGTGCCTCTTTGGAAAGCTCTTTGGCAGCCGCTCGCCTGGCCAAACAGCCCATGGGGCTGCGGGCTTTGCGGCAGCCGTCAGCCTCAGTGCCACCGGCGCCCACGTGGCGCCGCCGCACCAGCCTGCAAAGCATTTTCCGGTAGGGCCGCGGCTCTGGCGACAGCTCCCACGCCCGAAGAGCCAGGAGGGAAAGCCCTGCCTTGATGGAAAGCTCTTTGGCAGCCGCTCGCGTGGCCCCACAGCCAATGGGGCTGCGGGCTTTGCGGCAGCCGTAAGCCTCAGTGTCACCGGCGCCCACGTTGCGCCGCTGCGCCAGCCTGCGAAGCATTTTCCAGTAGGGCCGCGGCTCTGGCGACAGCTCCCACGCCCGAAGAGCCAGGAGGGAAAGCCATGCCTCGTTGGACAGCTCTTTGGCAGCCACGCGCATGGCCCTAAAGCCTGTCGGGCTGCGGGCTTTCCGGCGGCCGTCAGCCTCGGCGCCACCGGTGCCCACGTGGCGCCGCCGCGCCAGCCTGCGAAGCATTTTCCGGTAGGGCCGCGTCTCTGGCGACAGCTCCCACGCCCGAAGAGCCAGGAGGGAAAGCCGTGCCTCGTTGGAAAGCTCTTTGGCAGCCGCTCGCGTGGCCCCACAGCCCGTGGGGCTGCGGGTTTTGCGGCGGCCGTCAGCCTCGGCGCCACCGTCGCCCACGTGGCACGACCGCGCCAGCCTGCGAAGCATTTTCCGGTAGGGCCGCGGCTCTGGTGACAGCTCCCACGGCCGAAGAGCCAGGAGGGAAAGCCATGCCTCGTTGGAAAGCTCTTTGGCAGCTGCTCGCGTGGCCCCACAGCCCGTGGGGCTGCGGGCTTTCCGGCGGCCGTCAGCCTCGGCGCCACCGGCGCCCACGTCGGGCCGCTGCGCCAGCCTGCGAAGCATTTTCCGGTAGGGCCGCGTCTCTGGCGACAGCTCCCACGGCCGAAGAGCCAGGAGGGAAAGCCGTGCCTCGTTGGAAAGCTCTTTGGCAGCCACTCACGTGGCCCCACAGCCCGTGGGGCTGCGGATCTTCCGGCGGCCGTCAGCCTCGGCGCCATCGGCGCCCACGTCGGGCCGCTGCGCCAGCCTGCGAAGCATTTTCCGGTAGGGCCGCGGCTCTGGCGACAGCTCCCACGCCCGAAGAGCCAGGAGGGAAAGCCGTGCCTCGTTGGAAAGCTCTTTGGCAGCCACTCGTGTGCCCCACAGCCCGTGGGGCTGCGGGCTTTGCAGCGGCCGTCAGTCTGGGCGCCACCGGCGCCCACGTCGGGCCGACGCGCCAGCCTGCGAAGCATTTTCCGGTAGGGCCGCGGCTCTGGCAACAGCTCCCACGCCCGAAGAGCCAGGAGGGAAAGCCATGCCTTGTTGGAAAGCTCTTTGGCAGCCACTCGCATGGCCCTAAAGCCTGTGGGGCTGCGGGCTTTGCGGCGGCCGTCAGCCTCGGCTCCACCGGCGCACACGTGGCGCCGCCGCGCCAGCCTGCGAAGCATTTTCCGGTAGGGCCGCGGCTCTGGCGACAGCTCCCACGCCCGAAGAGCCAGGAGGGAAAGCCGTGCCTCGTTGGAAAGCTCTTTGGCAGCCGCTCGCGTGGCCCCACAGCCCATGGGGCTGCGGGCTTTGCAGCAGCCGTCAGCCTCAGTGCCACCGGCGCCCACGTGGCGCCGCCGCGCCAGCCTGCGAAGCATTTTCCGGTAGGGCCGCGTCTCTGGCAACAGCTCCCACGCCTGAAGAGCCAGGAGGGAAAGCCGTGCCTTGATGGAAAGCTCTTTGGCAGCCGTCGCGTGGCCCCACAGCCAATGAGGCTGCGGGCTTTGCGGCGGCCGTCAGCCTCAGTGCCACCGGCGCCCTCGTTGCGCCGCTGCGCCAGCCTGCGAAGCATTTTCCGGTAGGGCCGCGTCTCTGGCGACAGCTCCCACGCCCGAAGAGCCAGGAGGGAAAGCCGTGCCTCGTTGGAAAGCTCTTTGGCAGCCGCTCACGTGGCCCCACAGCCCGTGGGGCTGCGGGCTTTGCGGCGTCCGTCAGCCTCGGCGCCACCGGCGCCCACGTGGCGTGACCGCGCCAGCCTGCAAAGCATTTTCCGGTTGGGCCGCGTCTCTGGCGACAGCTCTCACGGCCGAAGAGCCAGGAGGGAAAGCCGTGCCTCGTTGGACAGCTCTTTGGCAGCCGCTCGCGTGGCCCCACAGCCCATGGGGCTGCGGGCTTTGCGGCGGCCGTCAGCCTCGGCGCCACCGGCGCCCACGTCGGGCCGCTGCGCCAGCCTGCGAAGCATTTTCCGGTAGGGCCGCGTCTCTGGAGACAGCTCCCACGCCCGAAGAGCCAGGAGGGAAAGCCGTGCCTCGTTGGAAAGCTCTTTGGCAGCCGCTCGCGTGGCCCCACAGCCCATGGGGCTGCGGGCTTTCCGGCGGCTGTCAGCCTTGGCGCCACCGGCGCCCACGTGGCGTGACCGCGCCAGCCTGCAAAGCATTTTCCGGTAGGGCCGCGTCTCTGGCGACAGCTCCCACGGCCGAAGAGCCAGGAGGGAAAGCCATGCCTCGTTGGAAAGCTCTTTGGCAGCCGCTCGCGTGGCCCCACAGCCCATGGGGCTGCGGGCTTTGCGGCGGCCGTCAGCCTCGGCGCCACCGGCGCCCACGTCGGGCCGCTGCGCCAGCCTGCGAAGCATTTTCCGGTAGGGCCGCGGCTCTGGCGACAGCTCCCACGCCCGAAGAGCCAGGAGGGAAAGCCATGCCTCGTTGGAAAGCTCTTTGGCAGCCGCTCGCGTGGCCCCACAGCCCGTGGGGCTGCGGGCTTTGCGGCGGCCGTCAGCCTCGGCACCACCGGCGCCCACGTGGGGCCGCTGCGCCAGCCTGCGAAGCATTTTCCGGTAGGGCCGCGTCTCTGGCGACAGCTCCCACGCCCGAAGAGCCAGGAGGGAAAGCCGTGCCTCATTGGAAAGCTCTTTGGCAGTCTCTCGCGTGGCCCCACAGCCCGTGGGGCTGCGGGCTTTGCGGCGGCCGTCAGCCTCGGCGACACCGGCGCCCACGTCGTGCCGCCGCGCCAGCCTGCGAAGCATTTTCCGGTAGGGCCGCGTCTCTGGCAACAGCTCCCACGCCCGAAGAGCCAGGAGGGAAAGCCGTGCCTCGTTGGAAAGCTCTTTGGCAGCCGCTCGCGTGGCACCACAGCCCATGGGGCTGCAGGCTTTGTGGCGGCCGTCAGCCTCGGCACCACCGGCGCCCACGTGGCGCCGCCGCGCCAGTCTGCGAAGCATTTTCCGGTAGGGCCGCGGCTCTGGCGACAGCTCCCACGCCCGAAGAGCCAGGAGGGAAAGCCGTGCCTCGTTGGACAGCTCTTTGGCAGCCACGCGCATGGCCCCACAGCCTGTGGGGCTGCGGGCTTTGCGGCGGCCGTCAGCCTCGGCGCCACCGGCGCCCACGTTGCACCGCCGCGCCAGCCTGCGAAGCATTTTCCGGTAGGGCCGCGTCTCTGGCGACAGCTCCCACGCCCGAAGAGCCAGGAGGGAAAGCCGTGCCTCGTTGGAAAGCTCTTTGGCAGCCGCTCACGTGGCCCCACAGCCCGTGGGGCTGCGGGCTTTCCGGCGGCCGTCAGCCTGGGCGACACCGGCGCCCACGTCGGGCCGACGCGCCAGCCTGCGAAGCATTTTCCGGTAGGGCCGCGGCTCTGGCAACAGCTCCCACGGCCGAAGAGCCAGGCGGGAAAGCCATGCCTTGTTGGAAAGCTCTTTGGCAGCCACTCGCATGGCCCTAAACCCTGTTGGGCTGCGGGCTTTGCGGCGGCCGTCAGCCTCGGCGCCACCGGCGCCCACGTGGCGCCGCCGCGCCAGCCTGCGAAGCATTTTCCGGTAGGGCCGCGTCTCTGGCGACAGCTCCCACGCCCGAAGAGCCAGGAGGGAAAGCCGTGCCTCGTTGGAAAGCTCTTTGGCAGCCGCTCGCGTGGCCCCACAGCCCATGGGGCTGCGGGCTTTGCAGCAGCCGTCAGCCTCAGTGCCACCGGCGCACACGTGGCGCCGCCGCGCCAGCCTGCGAAGCATTTTCTGGTAGGGCCGCGGCTCTGGCAACAGCTCCCACGCCCGAAGAGCCAGGAGGGAAAGCCGTGCCTTGATGGAAAGCTCTTTGGCAGCCGCTCGCGTGGCCCCACAGCCAATGAGGCTGCGGGCTTTGCGGCGGCCGTCAGCCTCGGCGCCACCGGCGCCCACGTGGCGCCGCTGCACCAGCCTGCGAAGCATTTTCCAGTAGGGCCGCGGCTCTGGCGACAGCTCCCACGCCCGAAGAGCTAGGAGGGAAAGCCGTGCCTCGTTGGAAAGCTCTTTGGCAGTCGCTCGCATGGCCCCACAGCCCGTGGGGCTGCGGGCTTTCCGGCGGCCGTCAGCCTGGGTGACACCGGCGCCCACGTCGGGCCGACGCGCCAGGCTGCAAAGCATTTTCCTGTAGGGCCGCGGCTCTGGCGACAGCTCCCACGCCCGAAGAGCCAGGAGGGAAAGCCATGCCTCGTTGGAAAGCTCTTTGGCAGCCGCTCGTGTGGCCCCACAGCCCGTGGGGCTGCGGGCTTTGTGGCGGCCGTCAGCCTGGGCGACACCGGCGCCCACGTCAGGCTGCCGCGCCAGCCTGCGAAGCATTTTCCGGTAGGGCCGCGTCTCTGGCGACAGCTCCCACGCCCGAAGAGCCAGGAGGGAAAGCCGTGCCTCGTTGGAAAGCTCTTAGGCAGCCGCTCGCGTGGCCCCACAGCCCATGGGGCTGCGGGCTTTGCGGCGGCCGTCAGCCTCGGCGCCACCGGCGCCCACGTTGCGCCGGTGCACCAGCCTGGAAAGCATTTTCCGGTAGGTCCACGGCTCTGGCGACAGCTCCCATGCCCGAAGAGCTAGGAGGGAAAGCCGTGCCTCATTGGAAAGCTCTTTGACATTCGCTCGCGTGGCCCCACAGCCAATGGGGCTGCGGGCTTTGCGGCAGCCGTCAGCCTCAGTGCCACCTGCGCCCACGTGGCTCTGCCGCGCCAGCCTGCGAAGCATTTTCCGGTAGGGCCGCAGCTCTGGCGACAGCTCCCACGCCCGAAGAGCCAGGAGGGAAAGCCGTGCCTCATTGGAAAGCTCTTTGACAGTCGCTCGCGTGGCCCCACAGCCAATGGGGCTGCGGGCTTTGCGGCAGCCGTCAGCCTCAGTGCCACCTGCGCCCACGTGGCTCTGCCGCGCCAGCCTGCGAAGCATTTTCCTGTAGGGCCGCGGCTCTGGCGACAGCTCCCACGCCCGAAGAGCCAGGAGGGAAAGCCGTGCCTCGTGGGAAAGCTCTTTGGCAGCCGCTCGCGTGGCCCCACAGCCCGTGGGGCTGCGGGCTTTGCGGCGGCCGTCAGCATGGGCGACACCGGCACCCACGTGGTGCCGCCGCGTCAGCCTGCGAAGCATTTTGCGGTAGGGCCGCGGCTCTGGCGACAGCTCCCACGCCCGAAGAGCCAGGAGGGAAAGCCGTGCCTCATTGGAAAGCTCTTTGGCAGCCGCTCGCGTGGCCCCACAGCCCGTGGGGCTGCGGGCTTTGCGGCGGCTGTCAGCCTCGGCGCCACCGGCGCCCACGTGGCACGACCGCGCCAGCCTGCGAAGCATTTTCCGGTAGGGCCGCGGCTCTGGCGACAGCTCCCACGCCCGAAGAGCCAGGAGGGAAAGCCGTGCCTCGTTGGAAAGCTCTTTGGCAGCCGCTCGCGTGGCCCCACAGCCCATGGGGCTGCGGGCTTTCCGGGGGCCGTCAGCCTGGGCGACACCGGCGCCCAGGTGGGGCCGCCGCGCTAGCCTGCGAAGCATTTTCCGGTAGGGCCGCGGCTCTGGCGACATCTCCCACGCCTGAAGAGCCAGGAGGGAAAGCCGTGCCTCGTTGGAAAGCTCTTTGGCAGCCGCTCGCGTGGCCCCACAGCCCGTGGGGCTGCGGGCTTTGCGGCGGCCGTCAGCCTCAGCGCCACCGGCGCCCACGTGGGGCCGCTGCGCCAGGCAGAGAAGCATTTTCTGGTAGGGCCGCGGCTCTGGCGACAGCTCCCACGCCCGAAGAGCCAGGAGGGAAAGCCGTGCCTCATTGGAAAGCTCTTTGGCAGCCGCT
Source organism: Larus michahellis (assembly GCF_964199755.1). NCBI lineage: Eukaryota > Metazoa > Chordata > Aves > Charadriiformes > Laridae > Larus > Larus michahellis. The sequence continues at coordinate 185,329 of NW_027436180.1, read as the reverse complement.
CGTGTGGCCCCACAGCCCGTGGGGCTGCGGGCTTTGCGGCGGCCGTCAGCCTCGGCGCCACCGGCGCCCACGTCAGGCTGCCGCGCCAGCCTGCGAAGCATTTTCCAGTAGGGCCGCGGCTCTGGCGACAGCTCCCACGCCTGAAGAGCCAGGAGGGAAAGCCGTGCCTCGTGGGAAAGCTCTTTGGCAGCCGCTCGCATGGCCCCACAGCCCGTGGGGCTGCGGGCTTTGCGGCGGCCGTCAGCATGGGCGACACCGGCACCCACGTGGTGCCGCCGCGTCAGCCTGCGAAGCATTTTGCGGTAGGGCCGCGGCTCTGGCGACAGCTCCCACGCCCGAAGAGCCAGGAGGGAAAGCCGTGCCTCATTGGAAAGCTCTTTGGCAGCCGCTCGCGTGGCCCCACAGCCCGTGGGGCTGCGGGCTTTGCGGCGGCTGTCAGCCTCGGCGCCACCGGCGCCCACGTGGCACGACCGCGCCAGCCTGCGAAGCATTTTCCGGTAGGGCCGCGGCTCTGGCGACAGCTCCCACGCCGAAGAGCTAGGAGGGAAAGCCGTGCCTTGAAGGAAAGTTCTTTGGCAGCCGCTCGCGTGGCCCCACAGCCAATGGGGCTGCGGGCTTTGCGGCGGCCGTCAGCCTCGGCGCCACCGGCGCCCACGTGGCGCCGGTGCACCAGCCTGGAAAGCATTTTCCGGTAGGTCCACGGCTCTGGCGACAGCTCCCATGCCCGAAGAGCTAGGAGGGAAAGCCGTGCCTCATTGGAAAGCTCTTTGACAGTCGCTCGCGTGGCCCCACAGCCAATGGGGCTGCGGGCTTTGCGGCAGCCGTCAGCCTCAGTGCCACCTGCGCCCACGTGGCTCTGCCGCGCCAGCCTGCGAAGCATTTTCCTGTAGGGCCGCGGCTCTGGCGACAGCTCCCACGCCCGAAGAGCCAGGAGGGAAAGCCGTGCCTCGTGGGAAAGCTCTTTGGCAGCCGCTCGCGTGGCCCCACAGCCCGTGGGGCTGCGGGCTTTGCGGCGGCCGTCAGCATGGGCGACACCGGCACCCACGTGGTGCCGCCGCGTCAGCCTGCGAAGCATTTTGCGGTAGGGCCGCGGCTCTGGCGACAGCTCCCACGCCCGAAGAGCCAGGAGGGAAAGCCGTGCCTCATTGGAAAGCTCTTTGGCAGCCGCTCGCGTGGCCCCACAGCCCGTGGGGCTGCGGGCTTTGCGGCGGCTGTCAGCCTCGGCGCCACCGGCGCCCACGTGGCACGACCGCGCCAGCCTGCGAAGCATTTTCCGGTAGGGCCGCGGCTCTGGCGACAGCTCCCACGCCCGAAGAGCCAGGAGGGAAAGCCGTGCCTCGTTGGAAAGCTCTTTGGCAGCCGCTCGCGTGGCCCCACAGCCCATGGGGCTGCGGGCTTTCCGGGGGGCGTCAGCCTGGGCGACACCGGCGCCCAGGTGGGGCCGCCGCGCTAGCCTGCGAAGCATTTTCCGGTAGGGCCGCGGCTCTGGCAACTGCTCCCACGCCTGAAGAGCCAGGAGGGAAAGCCGTGCCTCGTTGGAAAGCTCTTTGGCAGCCGCTCGCGTGGCCCCACAGCCCGTGGGGCTGCGGGCTTTGCGGCGGCCGTCAGCCTCAGCGCCACCGGCGCCCACGTGGGGCCGCTGCGCCAGGCAGAGAAGCATTTTCTGGTAGGGCCGCGGCTCTGGCGACAGCTCCCACGCCCGAAGAGCCAGGAGGGAAAGCCGTGCCTCATTGGAAAGCTCTTTGGCAGCCGCTCGTGTGGCCCCACAGCCCGTGGGGCTGCGGGCTTTGCGGCGGCCGTCAGCCTCGGCGCCACCGGCGCCCACGTCAGGCTGCCGCGCCAGCCTGCGAAGCATTTTCCAGTAGGGCCGCGGCTCTGGCGACAGCTCCCACGCCTGAAGAGCCAGGAGGGAAAGCCGTGCCTCGTGGGAAAGCTCTTTGGCAGCCGCTCGCATGGCCCCACAGCCCGTGGGGCTGCGGGCTTTGCGGCGGCCGTCAGCATGGGCGACACCGGCACCCACGTGGTGCCGCCGCGTCAGCCTGCGAAGCATTTTGCGGTAGGGCCGCGGCTCTGGCGACAGCTCCCACGCCCGAAGAGCCAGGAGGGAAAGCCGTGCCTCATTGGAAAGCTCTTTGGCAGCCGCTCGCGTGGCCCCACAGCCCGTGGGGCTGCGGGCTTTGCGGCGGCTGTCAGCCTCGGCGCCACCGGCGCCCACGTGGCACAACCGCGCCAGCCTGCGAAGCATTTTCCGGTAGGGCCGCGGCTCTGGCGACAGCTCCCACGCCCGAAGAGCCAGGAGGGAAAGCCGTGCCTCGTTGGAAAGCTCTTTGGCAGCCGCTCGCGTGGCCCCACAGCCCATGGGGCTGCGGGCTTTCCGGGGGCCGTCAGCCTGGGCGACACCGGCGCCCAGGTGGGGCCGCCGCGCTAGCCTGCGAAGCATTTTCCGGTAGGGCCGCGGCTCTGGCAACTGCTCCCACGCCTGAAGAGCCAGGAGGGAAAGCCGTGCCTCGTTGGAAAGCTCTTTGGCAGCCGCTCGCGTGGCCCCACAGCCCGTGGGGCTGCGGGCTTTGCGGCGGCCGTCAGCCTCAGCGCCACCGGCGCCCACGTGGGGCCGCTGCGCCAGGCAGAGAAGCATTTTCTGGTAGGGCCGCGGCTCTGGCGACAGCTCCCACGCCCGAAGAGCCAGGAGGGAAAGCCGTGCCTCATTGGAAAGCTCTTTGGCAGCCGCTCGTGTGGCCCCACAGCCCGTGGGGCTGCGGGCTTTGCGGCGGCCGTCAGCCTGGGCGACACCGGCGCCCACGTGGCGCCGCCGCGCCAGCCTGCGAAGCATTTTCCAGTAGGGCCGCGGCTCTGGCGACAGCTCCCACGCCTGAAGAGCCAGGAGGGAAAGCCGTGCCTCGTGGGAAAGCTCTTTGGCAGCCGCTCGCATGGCCCCACAGCCCGTGGGGCTGCGGGCTTTCCGGCGGCCGTCAGCCTGGGCGACACCGGCGCCCACGTCAGGCTGCCGCGCCAGCCTGCGAAGCATTTTCCAGTAGGGCCGCGGCTCTGGCGACAGCTCCCACGCCTGAAGAGCCAGGAGGGAAAGCCGTGCCTCGTGGGAAAGCTCTTTGGCAGCAACTCACGTGGCCCCACAGCCCGTGGGGCTGCGGGCTTTCCGGTGGCCATCAGCCTGGGCGACACCGGCGCCCACGTCAGGCTGCCGCGCCAGCCTGCGAAGCATTTTCCAGTAGGGCCGCGGCTCTGGCGACAGCTCCCACGCCCGAAGAGCCAGGAGGGAAAGCCGTGCCTCGCTGGAAAGCTCTTTGGAAGCCGCTCACGTGGCCCCACAGCCCATGGGGCTGCGGGCTTTGCGGCGGCCGTCAGCCTCGGCGCCACCGGCGCCCACGTGGCGCCGCCGCGCCAGCCTGCGAAGCATTTTCCGGTAGGGCCGCGTCTCTGGCGACAGCTCCCACGCCCGAAGAGCCAGGAGGGAAAGCCGTGCCTCGTTGGAAAGCTCTTTGGCCACCGCTCGCGTGGCCCCACAGCCCATGGGGCTGCGGGCTTTGCGGCGGCCGTCAGCCTCGGCGCCACCGGCGCCCACGTGGCACGACCGCGCCAGCCTACGAAGCATTTTCCGGTAGGGCCGCGGCTCTGGCGACAGCTCCCACGCCCGAAGAGCCAGGAGGGAAAGCCGTGCCTCGTTGGAAAGCTCTTTGGCAGCCACTGGCATGGCCCTAAAGCCTGTGGGGCTGCGGGCTTTGCGGCGGCCGTCAGCCTCGGCGCCACCGGCGCCCACGTGGCGCCGCCGCGCCAGCCTGCGAAGCATTTTCCGGTAGGGCCGCGGCTCTGGCGACAGCTCCCACGCCCGAAGAGCCAGGAGGGAAAGCCGTGCCTCGTTGGAAATCTCTTTGGCAGCCGCTCGCGTGGCACCACAGCCCGTGGGGCTGCGGGCTTTGCGGTGGCCGTCAGCCTGGACGCCACCGGCGCCCATGTGGCGCCGCCGCGCCAGCCTGCGAAGCATTTTCCGGTAGGGCCGCGGCTCTGGCGACAGCTCCCACACCCGAAGAGCCAGGAGGGAAAGCCGTGCCTCGTTGGAAAGCTCTTTGGCAGCTGCTCGCGTGGCCCCACAGCCCGTGGGGCTGCGGGCTTTCCGGGGGCCGTCAGCCTGGGCGACACCGGCGCCCAGGTGGGGCCGCCGCGCTAGCCTGCGAAGCATTTTCCGGTAGGGCCGCTGCTCTGGCGACAGCTCCCACGCCCGAAGAGCCAGGAGGGAAAGCCGTGCCTCGTTGGAAAGCTCTTTGGCAGCCGCTCGTGTGGCCCCACAGCCCGTGGGGCTGCGGGATTTGCGGCGGCTGTCAGCCTCGGCGCCACCGGCGCCAACATTGCGGCGCTGCGCCAGCCTGCGAAGCATTTTCCGGTAGGGCCGCGGCTCTGGCGACAGCTCCCACGCCCGAAGAGCCAGGAGGGAAAGCCGTGCCTCGTTGGAAAGCTCTTTGGCAGCCGCTCGCGTGGCCCCACAGCCCATGGGGCTGCGGGCTTTGTGGCGGCCGTCAGCCTCGGCGACACCGGCGCCCACGTTGCGCCGCAGCGCCAGCCTGCGAAGCATTTTCCGGTAGGGCCGCGGCTCTGGCGACAGCTCCCACGGCCAAAGAGCCAGGAGGGAAAGCCGTGCCTCGTTGGAAAGCTCTTTGGCAGCCGCTCGCGTGGCCCCACAGCCAGTGGGGCTGCGGGCTTTCCGGCGGCTGTCAGCCTTGGCGCCACCGGCGCCCACGTGGCACGACCGCACCAGCCTGCGAAGCATTTTCCGTTAGGGCCGCGTCTCTGGCGACAGCTCCCACGCCCGAAGAGCCAGGAGGGAAAGCCGTGCCTCGTTGGAAAGCTCTTTGGCAGCCGCTCGCGTGGCCCCACAGCCCATGGGGCTGCGGGCTTTGCGGCGGCCGTCAGCCTGGGCGCCACCGGCGCCCACGTCGGGCCGCCGCGCCAGCCTGCGAAGCATTTTCTGGTAGGGCCGCGGCTCTGGCGACAGCTCCCACGCCCGAAGAGCCAGGAGGGAAAGCCGTGCCTCGTTGGAAAGCTCTTTGGCAGCCACGCGCATGGCCCCACAGCCCGTGGGGCTGAGGGCTTTCCGGCATCCGTCAGCCTCGGCGCCACCGGCGCCCACGTGGCACCGCTGCACCAGCCTGCGAAGCATTTTCCGGTAGGGCCGCGGCTCTGGCAACAGCTCCCACGCCCGAAGAGCCAGGAGGGAAAGCCGTGCCTCGTTGGAAAGCTCTTTGGCAGCCGCTCGCGTGGCCCCACAGCCCATGGGGCTGCGGGCTTTGCGGCAGCCGTCAGCCTCGGCGCCAGCGGCGCCCAGGTGGGGCCGCCGCGCTAGCCTGCGAAGCGTTTTCCGGTAGGGCCGCGGCTCTGGCGACAGCTCCCACGCCCGAAGAGCCAGGAGGGAAAGCCGTGCCTCGTTGGAAAGCTCTTTGGCAGCCGCTCGCGTTGCCCCACAGCCCGTGGGGCTGCGGGCTTTGCGGCGGCCGTCAGCCTGGGCGACACCGGCGCCCACGTGGCGCCGCCGCGCCAGCCTGCGAAGCATTTTCCGGTAGGGCCGCGGCTCTGGCGACAGCTCCCACGCCCGAAGAGCCAGGAGGGAAAGCCGTGCCTCGTTGGAAAGCCCTTTGGCAGCCACTCGCGTGGCCCCACAGCCCATGGGGCTGCGGGCTTTGCGGCGGCCGTCAGCCTTGGCGCCACCGGCGCCCACGTTGCGCCGCCGCGCCAGCCTGCGAAGCATTTTCCAGTAGGGCCGCGTCTCTGGCGACAGCTCCCACGGCCAAAGAGCCAGGAGGGAAAGCCGTGCCTCGTTGGAAAGCTCTTTGGCAGCCGCTCGCGTGGCCCCACAGCCCATGGGGCTGCGGGCTTTGCAACGGCCGTCAGCCTCGGCGCCACCGGCGCCCACATTGCGCCGCTTCGCCAGCCTGCGAAGCATTTTCCGGTAGGGCCGCGTCTCTGGCGACAGCTCCCACGCCCGAAGAGCCAGGAGGGAAAGCCGTGCCTCGTTGGAAAGCTCTTTGGCAGCCACTGGCATGGCCCTAAAGCCCGTGGGGCTGCGGGCTTTGCGGCGGCCGTCAGCCTCGGCGCCACCGGCGCCCACGTGGCGCCGCCGCGCCAGCCTGCGAAGCATTTTCCGGTAGGGCCGCGGCTCTGGCGACAGCTCCCACGCCCGAAGAGCCAGGAGGGAAAGCCGTGCCTCATTGGAAAGCTCTTTGGCAGCCACTCACGTGGCCCCACAGCCCATGGGGCTGCGGGCTTTGCGGCGGCTGTCAGCCTCGGCGCCACCGGCGCCCACGTGGCACGACCGCGCCAGTCTGCGAAGCATTTTCCGGTAGGGCCGCGTCTCTGGCGACAGCTCCCACGCCCGAAGAGCCAGGAGGGAAAGCCGTGCCTCGTTGGAAAGCTCTTTGGCAGCCGCTCGCGTGGCCCCACAGCCCGTGGGGCTGCGGGCTTTGCGGCGGCCGTCAGCCTCGGCGCCACCGGCGCCCACGTTGCGCCGCCGCGCCAGCCTGCGAAGCATTTTCCGGTAGGGCCGCGGCTCTGGCGACAGCTCCCACGCCCGAAGAGCCAGGAGGGAAAGCCGTGCCTCGTTGGAAAGCTCTTTGGCAGCCACTCGCATGGCCCTAAAGCCTGTGGGGCTGCGGGCTTTGCGGCGGCCGTCAGCCTGGGCGCCACCGGCGCCCACATTGCACCGCTTCGCCAGCCTGCAAAGCATTTTCCGGTAGGGCCGCGTCTCTGGCGACAGCTCCCACGCCCGAAGAGCCAGGAGGGAAAGCTGTGCCTCGTTGGAAAGCTCTTTGGCAGCCGCTCGTGTGGCCCCACAGCCCGTGGGGCTGCGGGCTTTGCCGCGGCCGTCAGCCTGGGCGACACCGGCGCACAGGTGGGGCCGCCGCGCCAGCCTGCGAAGCATTTTCCGGTAGGGCCGCGGCTCTGGCGACAGCTCCCACGGCTGAAGAGCCAGGAGGGAAAGCTGTGCCTTGTTGGAAAGCTCTTTGGCAGCCACTCGCATGGCCCTAAAGCCTGTGGGGCTGCGGGCTTTGCGGCGGCCGTCAGCCTTGGCGCCACCGGCGCCCACGTGGCACCGCCGCGCCAGCCTGCGAAGCATTTTCCGGTAGGGCCGCGGCTGTGGCGACAGCTCCCACGGCCGAAGAGCCAGGAGGGAAAGCCGTGCCTCGTTGGAAAGCTCTTTGACAGCCGCTCGCGTGGCCCCACAGCCCGTGGGGCTGCGGGCTTTGCGGCGGCCGTCAGCATGGGCGACACCGGCGCCCAGGTGGGGCCGCCGCGCTAGCCTGCGAAGCATTTTCCGGTAGGGCCGCGGCTCTGGCGACAGCTCCAACGCCCGAAGAGCCAGGAGGGAAAGCCGTGCCTCGTTGGAAAGCTCTTTGGCAGCCACTCGCATGGCCCTAAAGCCTGTGGGGCTGCGGGCTTTGCGGCGGCCGTCAGCCTCGGCGCCACCGGCGCCCACGTGGCGCCGCCGCGCCAGCCTGCGAAGCATTTTCCGGTAGGGCCGCGGCTCTGGCGACAGCTCCCACGGCCGAAGAGCCAGGAGGGAAAGCCGTGCCTCGTTGGAAATCTCTTTGGCAGCCGCTCGTGTGGCACCACAGCCCGTGGGGCTGCGGGCTTTGCGGTGGCCGTCAGCCTGGACGCCACCGGCGCCCATGTGGCGCCGCCGCGCCAGCCTGCGAAGCATTTTCCAGTAGGGCCGCGGCTCTGGCGACAGCTCCCACACCCGAAGAGCCAGGAGGGAAAGCCGTGCCTCGTTGGAAAGCTCTTTGGCAGCCGCTCGCGTGGCCCCACAGCCCGTGGGGCTGCGGGCTTTCCGGGGGCCGTCAGCCTGGGCGACACCGGCGCCCAGGTGGGGCCGCCGCGCTAGCCTGCGAAGCATTTTCCGGTAGGGCCGCTGCTCTGGCGACAGCTCCCACGCCCGAAGAGCCAGGAGGGAAAGCCGTGCCTCGTTGGAAAGCTCTTTGGCAGCCACGCGCATGGCCCCACAGCCCGTGGGGCTGAGGGCTTTCCGGCAGCCGTCAGCCTCGGCGCCACCGGCGCCCACGTGGCACCGCTGCACCAGCCTGCGAAGCATTTTCCGGTAGGGCCGCGGCTCTGGCGACAGCTCCCACGGCCAAAGAGCCAGGAGGGAAAGCTGTGCCTCGTTGGAAAGCTCTTTGGCAGCCGTTTGCGTGGCCCCACAGCCCGTGGGGCTGCAGGCTTTGCGGCGGCCGTCAGCCTCGGCGCCACCGGCGCCCACGTGGCGCCGCTGCGCCAGCCTGCGAAGCATTTTCCGGTAGGGCCGCGGCTCTGGCGACAGCTCCCACGGCCGAAGAGCCAGGAGGGAAAGCCGTGCCTCGTTGGAAAGCTCTTTGGCAGCCGCTTGCGTGGCCCCACAGCCCATGGGGCTGCGGGCTTTGCGGCGGCCGTCAGCCTCGGCGCCACCGGCGCCCACATTGCGGCGCTGCGCCAGCCTGCGAAGCAGTTTCCGGTAGGGCCGCGGCTCTGGCGACAGCTCCCACGACGGAAGAGCCAGGAGGGAAAGCCGTGCCTCGTTGGAAAGCTCTTTGGCAGCTGCTCGTGTGGCCCCACAGACCGTGGGGCTGCGGGCTTTGCGGCGGCCGTCAGCCTGGGCGACACCGGCGCCCACGTGGCGCCGACGCGCCAGCCTGCAAAGCATTTTCCGGTAGGGCCGCGGCTCTGGCGACAGCTCCCACGCCCGAAGAGCCAGGAGGGAAAGCCGTGCCTCATTGGAAAGCTCTTTGGCAGCCACTCACATGGCCCCACAGCCCGTGGGGCTGCGGGCTTTCCGGCGGCTGTCAGCCTCGGCGCCACCGGCGCCTACGTGGCACGACCGCGCCAGCCTGCGAAGCATTTTCCGGTAGGGCCGCGGCTCTGGCGACAGCTCCCACACCCGAAGAGCCAGGAGGGAAAGCCGTGCCTCGTTGGAAAGCTCTTTGGCAGCCGCTCGCGTGGCCCCACAGCCCGTGGGGCTGCGGGCTTTCCGGGGGCCGTCAGCCTGGGCGACACCGGCGCCCAGGTGGGGCCGCCGCGCTAGCCTGCGAAGCATTTTCCGGTAGGGCCGCTGCTCTGGCGACAGCTCCCACGCCCGAAGAGCCAGGAGGGAAAGCCGTGCCTCGTTGGAAAGCTCTTTGGCAGCCACTCGCATGGCCCTAAAGCCTGTGGGGCTGCGGGCTTTGCGGCGGCCGTCAGCCTGGGCGCCACCGGCGCCCACATTGCACCGCTTCGCCAGCCTGCAAAGCATTTTCCGGTAGGGCCGCGTCTCTGGCGACAGCTCCCACGCCCGAAGAGCCAGGAGGGAAAGCTGTGCCTCGTTGGAAAGCTCTTTGGCAGCCGCTCGTGTGGCCCCACAGCCCGTGGGGCTGCGGGCTTTGCCGCGGCCGTCAGCCTGGGCGACACCGGCGCACAGGTGGGGCCGCCGCGCCAGCCTGCGAAGCATTTTCCGGTAGGGCCGCGGCTCTGGCGACAGCTCCCACGGCTGAAGAGCCAGGAGGGAAAGCTGTGCCTTGTTGGAAAGCTCTTTGGCAGCCACTCGCATGGCCCTAAAGCCTGTGGGGCTGCGGGCTTTGCGGCGGCCGTCAGCCTTGGCGCCACCGGCGCCCACGTGGCACCGCCGCGCCAGCCTGCGAAGCATTTTCCGGTAGGGCCGCGGCTGTGGCGACAGCTCCCACGCCCGAAGAGCCAGGAGGGAAAGCCGTGCCTCGTTGGAAAGCTCTTTGGCAGCCGCTCGCGTGGCCCCACAGCCCGTGGGGCTGCGGGCTTTCCGGCGGCCGTCAGCATGGGCGACACCGGCGCCCAGGTGGGGCCGCCGCGCTAGCCTGCGAAGCATTTTCCGGTAGGGCCGCGGCTCTGGCGACAGCTCCAACGCCCGAAGAGCCAGGAGGGAAAGCCGTGCCTCGTTGGAAAGCTCTTTGGCAGCCGCTCGCGTGGCCCCACAGCCCATGGGGCTGCGGGCTTTGCGGCGGCCGTCAGCCTCGGCGCCACCGGCGCCCACGTGGCACGACCGCGCCAGCCTGCGAAGCATTTTCCGGTAGGGCCGCGGCTCTGGCGACAGCTCCCACGCCCGAAGAGCCAGGAGGGAAAGCCGTGCCTCGTTGGAAAGCTCTTTGGCAGCCACTCGCATGGCCCTAAAGCCTGTGGGGCTGCGGGCTTTGCGGCGGCCGTCAGCCTCGGCGCCACCGGCGCCCACGTGGTGCCGCCGCGCCAGCCTGCGAAGCATTTTCCGGTAGGGCCGCGGCTCTGGCGACAGCTCCCACGCCCGAAGAGCCAGGAGGGAAAGCCGTGCCTCGTTGGAAATCTCTTTGGCAGCCGCTCGCGTGGCACCACAGCCCGTGGGGCTGCGGGCTTTGCGGTGGCCGTCAGCCTGGACGCCACCGGCGCCCATGTGGCGCCGCCGCGCCAGCCTGCGAAGCATTTTCCAGTAGGGCCGCGGCTCTGGCGACAGCTCCCACACCCGAAGAGCCAGGAGGGAAAGCCGTGCCTCGTTGGAAAGCTCTTTGGCAGCCGCTCGCGTGGCCCCACAGCCCGTGGGGCTGCGGGCTTTCCTGGGGCCGTCAGCCTGGGCGACACCGGCGCCCAGGTGGGGCCGCCGCGCTAGCCTGCGAAGCATTTTCCGGTAGGGCCGCTGCTCTGGCGACAGCTCCCACGCCCGAAGAGCCAGGAGGGAAAGCCGTGCCTCGTTGGAAAGCTCTTTGGCAGCCGCTCGTGTGGCCCCACAGCCCGTGGGGCTGCGGGATTTGCGGCGGCCGTCAGCCTCGGCGCCACCGGCGCCAACATTGCGCCGCTGCGCCAGCCTGCGAAGCATTTTCCGGTAGGGCCGCGGCTCTGGCGACAGCTCCCACGCCCGAAGAGCCAGGAGGGAAAGCCGTGCCTCGTTGGAAAGCTCTTTGGCAGCCGCTCGCGTGGCCCCACAGCCCATGGGGCTGCGGGCTTTGTGGCAGCCGTCAGCCTCGGCGACACCGGCGCCCACGTTGCGCCGCAGCGCCAGCCTGCGAAGCATTTTCCGGTAGGGCCGCGGCTCTGGCGACAGCTCCCACGCCCGAAGAGCCAGGAGGGAAAGACGTGCCTCGTTGGAAAGCTCTTTGGCAGCCGCTCGCGTGGCCCCACAGCCCAGGGGGCTGCGGGCTTTGCGGCGGCCGTCAGCCTGGGCGCCACCGGCGCCCACGTCGGGCCGCCGCGCCAGCCTGCGAAGCATTTTCTGGTAGGGCCGCGGCTCTGGCGACAGCTCCCACGGCCAAAGAGCCAGGAGGGAAAGCTGTGCCTCGTTGGAAAGCTCTTTGGCAGCCGTTTGCGTGGCCCCACAGCCCGTGGGGCTGCAGGCTTTGCGGCGGCCGTCAGCCTCGGCGCCACCGGCGCCCACGTGGCGCCGCTGCGCCAGCCTGCGAAGCATTTTCCGGTAGGGCCGCGGCTCTGGCGACAGCTCCCACGGCCGAAGAGCCAGGAGGGAAAGCCGTGCCTCGTTGGAAAGCTCTTTGGCAGCCGCTTGCGTGGCCCCACAGCCCATGGGGCTGCGGGCTTTGCGGCGGCCGTCAGCCTCGGCGCCACCGGCGCCCACATTGCGGCGCTGCGCCAGCCTGCGAAGCAGTTTCCGGTAGGGCCGCGGCTCTGGCGACAGCTCCCACGACGGAAGAGCCAGGAGGGAAAGCCGTGCCTCGTTGGAAAGCTCTTTGGCAGCCACGCGCATGGCCCCACAGCCCGTGGGGCTGAGGGCTTTGCGGCGGCCATGAGCCTCTGCGCCACCGGCGCCCACGTGGCGCCGCTGCGCCAGCCTGCGAAGCATTTTCCGGTAGGGCCGCGTCTCTGGCGACAGCTCCCACGCCCGAAGAGCCAGGAGGGAAAGCCGTGCCTCGTTGGAAAGCTCTTTGGCAGCCGCTCGCGTGGCCCCACAGCCCATGGGGCTGCGGGCTTTGCGGCGGCCGTCAGCCTGGGCGCCACCGGCGCCCACGTCGGGCCGCCGCGCCAGCCTGCGAAGCATTTTCTGGTAGGGCCGCGGCTCTGGCGACAGCTCCCACGCCCGAAGAGCCAGGAGGGAAAGCCGTGCCTCGTTGGAAAGCTCTTTGGCAGCCACGCGCATGGCCCCACAGCCCGTGGGGCTGAGGGCTTTGCGGCGGCCATGAGCCTCTGCGCCACCGGCGCCCACGTGGCGCCGCTGCGCCAGCCTGCGAAGCATTTTCCGGTAGGGCCGCGGCTCTGGCGACAGCTCCCACGGCCGAAGAGCCAGGAGGGAAAGCCGTGCCTCGTTGGAAAGCTCTTTGGCAGCCGCTTGCGTGGCCCCACAGCCCATGGGGCTGCGGGCTTTGCGGCGGCCGTCAGCCTCGGCGCCACCGGCGCCCACATTGCGGCGCTGCGCCAGCCTGCGAAGCAGTTTCCGGTAGGGCCGCGGCTCTGGCGACAGCTCCCACGCCCGAAGAGCCAGGAGGGAAAGCCGTGCCTCGTTGGAAAGCTCTTTGGCAGCTGCTCGTGTGGCCCCACAGACCGTGGGGCTGCGGGCTTTGCGGCGGCCGTCAGCCTGGGCGACACCGGCGCCCACGTGGCGCCGACGCGCCAGCCTGCAAAGCATTTTCCGGTAGGGCCGCGGCTCTGGCGACAGCTCCCACGGCCGAAGAGCCAGGAGGGAAAGCCGTGCCTCGTTGGAAAGCTCTTTGGCAGCCGCTCACGTGGCCCCACAGCCCATGGGGCTGCGGGCTTTGCAGTGGCCGTCAGCCTGGGCGACACCGGCGCCCACGTGGGGCCGCCGCGCCAGCCTGCGAAGTATTTTCCGGTAGGGCCGCGTCTCTGGCGACAGCTCCCACGCCCGAAGAGCCAGGAGGGAAAGCCGTGCCTCGTTGGAAAGCTCTTTGGTAGCCACTCACGTGGCCCCACAGCCCGTGGGGCTGCGGGCTTTGCAGCAGCCGTCAGCCTCAGCGCCACCGGCGCCCACGTCGGGCCGCCGCGCCAGCCTGCGAAGCATTTTCCGGTAGGGCCGCGTCTCTGGCGACAGCTCCCACGCCCGAAGAGCCAGGAGGGAAAGCCGTGCCTCGTTGGAAAGCTCTTTGGCAGCCGCTCACGTGGCCCCACAGCCCATGGGGCTGCGGGCTTTGCAGTGGCCGTCAGCCTGGGCGACACCGGCGCCCAGGTGGGGCCGCCGCGCCAGCCTGCGAAGTATTTTCCGGTAGGGCCGCGTCTCTGGCGACAGCTCCCACGCCCGAAGAGCCAGGAGGGAAAGCCGTGCCTCGTTGGAAAGCTCTTTGGTAGCCACTCACGTGGCCCCACAGCCCGTGGGGCTGCGGGCTTTGCGGCGGCCGTCAGCCTCGGCGCCACCGGCGCCCACGTGGCACGACCGCGCCAGCCTGCGAAGCATTTTCCGGTAGGGCCGCGGCTCTGGCGACAGCTCCCACGCCCGAAGAGCCAGGAGGGAAAGCCGTGCCTCGTTGGAAAGCTCTTTGGCAGCCGCTCGCGTGGCCCCACAGCCCATGGGGCTGCGGGCTTTGCGGCGGCCGTCAGCATGGGCGACACCGGCGCCCAGGTGGGGCCGCCGCGCCAGCCTGCGAAGCATTTTCCGGTAGGGCCGCGTCTCTGGCGACAGCTCCCACGCCCGAAGAGCCAGGAGGGAAAGCCGTGCCTCGTTGGAAAGCTCTTTGGCAGCCGCTCACGTGGCCCCACAACACGTGGGGCTGCGGGCTTTGCGGCGGCCGTCAGCCTCGGCGCCACCGGCGCCCACATTGCGCCGCCGCGCCAGCCTGCAAAGCATTTTCCGGTAGGACCGCGGCTCTGGCGACAGCTCCCACGCCCGAAGAGCCAGGAGGGAAAGCCGTGCCTCGTTGGAAAGCTCTTTGGCAGCCGCTCGCTTGGCCCCACAGCCCATGGGGCTGCGGGCTTTCCGGCGGCCGTCAGCCTGGGCGACACCGGCGCCCAGGTGGGGCCCACGGGCTAGTCTGCGAAGCATTTTCCGGTAGGGCCGCGGCTCTGGCGACAGCTCCCACGCCCGAAGAGCCAGGAGGGAAAGCCGTGCCTCGTTGGAAAGCTCTTTGGCAGCCACTCACGTGGCCCCACAGCCCGTGGGGTTGCGGGCTTTGCGGCAGCCGTCAGCCTGGGCGACACCGGCGCCCACGTGGCGCCGCCGCGCCAGCCTGCGAAGCATTTTGCGGTAGGGCCGCGTCTCTGGCGACAGCTCCCACGGCCAAAGAGCCAGGAGGGAAAGCCGTGCCTCGTTGGAAAGCTCTTTGGCAGCCACTCGCGTTGCCCCACAGCCCGTGGGGCTGCGGGCTTTGCGGCGGCCGTCAGCCTGGGCGACACCGGTGCCCACGTGGCGCCGCCGCGCCAGCCTGCGAATCATTTTCCGGTAGGGCCGCGTCTCTGGCGACAGCTCCCACGCCCGAAGAGCCAGGAGGGAAAGCCGTGCCTTGATGGAAAGCTCTTTGGCAGCCACTCGCATGGCCCTAAAGCCTGTGGGGCTGCGGGCTTTGCGGCGGCCGTCAGCCTCGGCGCCACCGGCGCCCATGTGGCGCCGCCGCGCCAGCCTGCGAAGCATTTTCCGGTAGGGCCGCGGCTCTGGCGACAGCTCCCACGCCCGAAGAGCCAGGAGGGAAAGCCGTGCCTCATTGGAAAGCTCTTTGGCAGACACTCACATGGCCCCACAGCCCGTGGGGCTGCGGGCTTTCCGGCGGCTGTCAGCCTCGGCGCCACCGGCGCCCACGTGGCACGACCGCGCCAGCCTGCGAAGCATTTTCCGGTAGGGCCGCGTCTCTGGCGACAGCTCCCACGCCCGAAGAGCCAGGAGGGAAAGCCGTGCCTCGTTGGAAAGCTCTTTGGCAGCCGCTCGCGTGGCCCCACAGCCCGTGGGGCTGCGGGCTTTGCGGCGTCCGTCAGCCTCAGCGCCACAGGCGCCAACGTTGCGCCGCTGCACCAACCTGCGAAGCATTTTCCGGTAGGGCCGCGGCTCTGGCGACAGCTCCCACACCCGAAGAGCCAGGAGGGAAAGCCGTGCCTCGTTGGAAAGCTCTTTGGCCGCCGCTCGCGTGGCCCCACAGCCCGTGGGGCTGCGGGCTTTCCGGCGGCCGTCAGCCTGGGCGACACCGGCGCCCACGTGGGGCCGCCGCGCTAGCCTGCAAAGCATTTTCCGGTAGGGCCGCGGCTCTGGCGACAGCTCCCATGGCCGAAGAGCCAGGAGGGAAAGCCGTGCCTCGTTGGAAAGCTCTTTGGCAGCCACTCACGTGGCCCCACAGCCCGTGGGGCTGCGGGCTTTGCGGCAGCCGTCAGCCTGGGCGACACCGGCGCCCACGTGGCGCCGCCGCGCCAGCCTGTGAAGCATTTTCCGGTAGGGCCGCGGCTCTGGCGACAGCTCCCACGGCCAAAGAGCCAGGAGGGAAAGCCGTGCCTCGTTGGAAAGCTCTTTGGCAGCCGTTCGCGTTGCCCCACAGCCCGTGGGGCTGCGGGCTTTGCGGCGGCCGTCAGCCTGGGCGACACCGGCGCCCACGTCGGGCCGCCGCGCCAGACTGCGAAGCATTTTCCGGTAGGGCCGCATCTCTGGCGACAGCTCCCACGCCCGAAGAGCCAGGAGGGAAAGCCGTGCCTCATTGGAAAGCTCTTTGGCAGCCACTCACGTGGCCCCACAGCCCGTGGGGCTGCGGGCTTTCCGGCGGCTGTCAGCCTCGGCGCCACCGGCGCCCACGTGGCACGACCGCGCCAGCCTGCGAAGCATTTTCCGGTAGGGCCGCGGCTCTGGCGACAGCTCCCACGCCCGAAGAGCCAGGAGGGAAAGCCGTGCCTCGTTGGAAAGCTCTTTGGCAGCCGCTCGCGTGGCCCCACAGCCCATGGGGCTGCGGGCTTTCCGGCGGCCGTCAGCCTCGGCGCCACCGTCGCCCACGTAGGGCCGCTGCGCCAGCCTGCGAAGCATTTTCCGGTAGGGCCGCGGCTCTGGCGACAGCTCCCACGCCCGAAGAGCCAAGAGGGAAAGCCGTGCCTCGTTGGAAAGCTCTTTGGCAGCCGCTCGCATGGCCCCACAGCCCGTGGGGCTGCGGGCTTTCCGGCGGCTGTCAGCCTGGGCGCCACCGGCGCCCACGTCTGGCCGCCGCGCCAGCCTGCGAAGCATTTTCCGGTAGGGCCGCAGCTCTGGCGACAGCTCCCACGCCCGAAGAGCCAGGAGGGAAAGCCGTGCCTCGTTGGAAAGCTCTTTGGCAGCCACTCACGTGGCCCCACAGCCCGTGGGGTTGCGGGCTTTGCGGCAGCCGTCAGCCTGGGCGACACCGGCGCCCACGTGGCGCCGCCGCGCCAGCCTGCGAAGCATTTTGCGGTAGGGCCGCGTCTCTGGCGACAGCTCCCACGGCTAAAGAGCCAGGAGGGAAAGCCGTGCCTCGTTGGAAAGCTCTTTGGCAGCCGTTCGCGTTGCCCCACAGCCAGTGGGGCTGCGGGCTTTGCGGCGGCCGTCAGCCTGGGAGACACCGGTGCCCACGTGGCGCCGCCGCGCCAGCCTGCGAATCATTTTCCGGTAGGGCCGCGGCTCTAGCGACAGCTCCCACGCCCGAAGAGCCAGGAGGGAAAGCCGTGCCTTGATGGAAAGCTCTTTGGCAGCCACTCGCATGGCCCTAAAGCCTGTGGGGCTGCGGGCTTTGCGGCGGCCGTCAGCCTCGGCGCCACCGGCGCCCACGTGGCGCCGCCGCGCCAGCCTGCGAAGCATTTTCCGGTAGGGCCGCGGCTCTGGCGACAGCTCCCACGCCCGAAGAGCCAGGAGGGAAAGCCGTGCCTCGTTGGAAAGCTCTTTGGCCGCCGCTCGCGTGGCCCCACAGCCCGTGGGGCTGCGGGCTTTGCGGCGGCCGTCAGCCTCGGCGCCACCGGCGCCCACGTGGCGCCGCTGCACCAGACTGCGAAGCATTTTCCGGTAGGGCCGCGGCTCTGGCGACAGCTCCCACGCCCGAAGAGCCAGGAGGGAAAGCCGTGCCTCGTTGGAAAGCTCTTTGGCAGCCGCTCGCGTGGCCCCACAGCCCATGGGGCTGCGGGCTTTGCGGCGGTCGTCAGCCTCGGCGCCACCGGCGCCCACGTAGGGCCGCTGCGCCAGCCTGCGAAGCATTTTCCGGTAGGGCCGCGGCTCTGGCGACAGCTCCCACGCGCGAAGAGCCAGGAGGGAAAGCCGTGCCTCGTTGGAAAGCTCTTTGGCAGCCGCTCGCATGGCCCCACAGCCCGTGGGGCTGCGGGCTTTCCAGCGGCTGTCAGACTGGGCGCCACCGGCGCCCACGTCGGGCCGCCGCGCCAGCCTGCGAAGCATTTTCCGGTAGGGCCGCGGCTCTGGCGACAGCTCCCACGCGCGAAGAGCCAGGAGGGAAAGCCGTGCCTCGTTGGAAAGCTCTTTGGCAGCCGCTCGCGTGTCCCCACAGCCCGTGGGGCTGCGGGCTTTCCGGCGGCCGTCAGCATGGGCGACACCGGCGCCCAGGTGGGGCCTCCGCGCCAGCCTGCGAAGCATTTTCCGGTAGGGCCGCGGCTCTGGCGACAGCTCCCACGGCCGAAGAGCCAGGAGGGAAAGCCGTGCCTCGTTGGAAAGCTCTTTGGCAGCCGCTCGCGTGTCCCCACAGCCCGTGGGGCTGCGGGCTTTCCGGAGGCCGTCAGCCTCAGCGCCACCGGCGCCCACGTGGCACCGCTGCACCAGCCTGCGAAGCATTTTCCGGTAGGGCCGCGGCTCTGGCGACAGCTCCCACGCCCGAAGAGCCAGGAGGGAAAGCCGTGCCTCGTTGGAAAGCTCTTTGGCAGCCGCTTGCGTGGCCCCACAGCCCGTGGGGCTGCGGGCTTTGCGGCGGCCGTCAGCCTCGGCGCCACCGGCGCCCACGTTGCGCCGCCGCGCTAGCCTGCGAAGCATTTTCCGGTACGACCGCGGCTCTGGTGACAGCTCCCACGCCCGAAGAGCCAGGAGGGAAAGCCGTGCCTCGTTGGAAAGCTCTTTGGCAGCCGCTCGCTTGGCCCCACAGCCCATGGGGCTGCGGGCTTTCCGGCGGCCGTCAGCCTGGGCGACACCGGCGCCCAGGTGGGGCCGACGCGCCAGCCTGCGAAGCATTTTCCGGTAGGGCCGCGGCTCTGGCGACAGCTCCCACGGCCAAAGAGCCAGGAGGGAAAGCCGTGCCTCGTTGGAAAGCTCTTTGGCAGCCACTCACGTGGCCCCACAGCCCGTGGGACTGCGGGCTTTGCGGCGGCCGTCAGCCTGGGCGACACCGGCGCCCACGTGGCGCCGCCGCGCCAGCCTGCGAATCATTTTCCGGTAGGGCCGCGGCTCTGGCGACAGCTCCCACGCCCGAAGAGCCAGGAGGGAAAGCCGTGCCTCGTTGGAAAGCTCTTTGGCCGCCGCTCGCGTGGCCCCACAGCCCGTGGGGCTGCGGGCTTTGCGGCGGCCGTCAGCCTCGGCGCCACCGGCGCCCACGTGGCGCCGCTGCACCAGCCTGCGAAGCATTTTCCGGTAGGGCCGCGGCTCTGGCGACAGCTCCCACGCCTGAAGAGCCAGGAGGGAAAGCCGTGCCTCGTTGGAAAGCTCTTTGGCAGCTGCTCGCGTGGCCCCACAGCCCGTGGGGCTGCGGGCTTTCCGGCGGCCGTCAGCATGGGCGACACCGGCGCCCAGGTGGGGCCTCCGCGCCAGCCTGCGAAGCATTTTCCGGTAGGGCCGCGGCTCTGGCGACAGCTCCCACGCCCGAAGAGCCAGGAGGGAAAGCCGTGCCTCGTTGGAAAGCTCTTTGGCAGCCGCTCGCGTGGCCCCACAGCCCATGGGGCTGCGGGCTTTGCGGCGGCCGTCAGCCTCGGCGCCACCGGTGCCCACGTAGGGCCGCTGCGCTAGCCTGCGAAGCATTTTCCGGTAGGGCCGCGTCTCTGGCGACAGCTCCCACGGCCAAAGAGCCAGGAGGGAAAGCCGTGCCTCGTTGGAAAGCTCTTTGGCAGCCACTCGCGTGGCCCCACAGCCCGTGGGGCTGCGGGCTTTCCGGCGGCCGTCAGCATGGGCGACACCGGCGCCCAGGTGGGGCCTCCGCGCCAGCCTGCGAAGCATTTTCCGGTAGGGCCGCGGCTCTGGCGACAGCTCCCACGCCCGAAGAGCCAGGAGGGAAAGCCGTGCCTCGTTGGAAAGCTCTTTGGCAGCCGCTCGCGTGTCCCCACAGCCCGTGGGGCTGCGGGCTTTCCGGAGGCCGTCAGCCTCAGCGCCACCGGCGCCCACGTGGCACCGCTGCACCAGCCTGCGAAGCATTTTCCGGTAGGGCCGCGGCTCTGGCGACAGCTCCCACGCCCGAAGAGCCAGGAGGGAAAGCCGTGCCTCGTTGGAAAGCTCTTTGGCAGCCGCTTGCGTGGCCCCACAGCCCGTGGGGCTGCGGGCTTTGCGGCGGCCGTCAGCCTCGGTGCCACCAGCGCCCACGTTGCGCCGCCGCGCTAGCCTGCGAAGCATTTTCCGGTACGACCGCGGCTCTGGTGACAGCTCCCACGCCCGAAGAGCCAGGAGGGAAAGCCGTGCCTCGTTGGAAAGCTCTTTGGCAGCCGCTCGCTTGGCCCCACAGCCCATGGGGCTGCGGGCTTTCCGGCGGCCGTCAGCCTGGGCGACACCGGCGCCCAGGTGGGGCCGACGCGCCAGCCTGCGAAGCATTTTCCGGTAGGGCCGCGGCTCTGGCGACAGCTCCCACGGCCAAAGAGCCAGGAGGGAAAGCCGTGCCTCGTTGGAAAGCTCTTTGGCAGCCACTCACGTGGCCCCACAGCCCGTGGGACTGCGGGCTTTGCGGCAGCCGTCAGCCTGGGCGCCACCGGCGCCCACGTGGCGCCGCCGCGCCAGCCTGCGAATCATTTTCCGGTAGGGCCGCGGCTCTGGCGACAGCTCCCACGCCCAAAGAGCCAGGAGGGAAAGCCGTGCCTCGTTGGAAAGCTCTTTGGCAGCCGCTAGCGTGGCCCCACAGCCCGTGGGGCTGCGGGCTTTGCGGCAGCCGTCAGCCTCGGCGCCACCGGCGCCCACGTGGCGCCGCTGCACCAGCCTGCGAAGCATTTTCCGGTAGGGCCGCGGCTCTGGCGACAGCTCCCACGTCTGAAGAGCCAGGAGGGAAAGCTCTGCCTCGTTGGAAAGCTCTTTGGCAGCCGCTCGCGTGGCCCCAGAGCCCGTGGGGCTGCGGGCTTTGCGGCGGCCGTCAGCATGGGCGACACCGGCGCCCAGGTGGGGCCTCCGCGCCAGCCTGCGAAGCATTTTCCGGTAGGGCCGCGGCTCTGGCGACAGCTCCCACGCCCGAAGAGCCAGGAGGGAAAGCCGTGCCTCGTTGGAAAGCTCTTTGGCAGCCGCTCGCGTGGCCCCACAGCCCATGGGGCTGCGGGCTTTCCGGAGGCCGTCAGCCTCAGCGCCACCGGCGCCCACGTCGGGCCGCCGCGCCAGCCTGCGAAGCATTTTCCGGTAGGGCCGCGTCTCTGGCGACAGCTCCCACGGCCGAAGAGCCAGGAGGGAAAGCCGTGCCTCGTTGGAAAGCTCTTTGGCAGCCGCTCACGTGGCCCCACAGCCCATGGGGCTGCGGGCTTTCCGGCGGCCGTCAGCCTGGGCGACACCGGCGCCCAGGTGGGGCCGCCGCTCCAGCCTGCGAAGAATTTTGCGGTAGGGCCGCGGCTCTGGCGACAGCTCCCACGCCCGAAGAGCCAGGAGGGAAAGCCGTGCCTCGTTGGAAAGCTCTTTGGCAGCCGCTCGCGTGGCCCCACAGCCCATGGGGCTGCGGGCTTTGCGGCGGCCGTCAGCCTCAGCGCCACCGGCGCCCACGTGGCACCCCCGCGCCAGCCTGCGAAGCATTTTCGGGTAGGGCCGCGGCTCTGGCGACAGCTCCCACGCCCGAAGAGCCAGGAGGGAAAGCCGTGCCTCGTTGGAAAGCTCTTTGGCCGCCGCTCGCGTGGCCCCACAGCCCGTGGGGCTGCGGGCTTTGCGGCGGCCGTCAGCATGGGCGACACCGGCGCCCAGGTGGGGCCGCCGCGCCAGCCTGCGAAGCATTTTCCGGTAGGGCCGCGGCTCTGGCGACAGCTCCCACGCCCGAAGAGCCAGGAGGGAAAGCCGTGCCTCGTTGGAAAGCTCTTTGGCAGCCGCTCGCATGGCCCCACAGCCCGTGGGGCTGCGGGCTTTCCGGCGGCCGTCAGCCTGGGCGACACCGGCTCCCACGTCGGGCCGCCGCGCCAGCCTGCGAAGCATTTTCCGGTAGGACCGCGGCTCTGGCGACAGCTCCCACGCCCGAAGAGCCAGGAGGGAAAGCCGTGTCTCGTTGGAAAGCTCTTTGGCAGCCGCTCGCTTGGCCCCACAGACCATGGGGCTGCGGGCTTTCCGGCGGCCGTCAGCCTGGGCGACACCGGCGCCCAGGTGGGGCCGACGGGCTAGGCTGCGAAGCATTTTCCGGTAGGGCCGCGGCTCTGGCGACATCTCCCACGCCCGAAGAGCCAGGAGGGAAAGCCGTGCCTCGTTGGAAAGCTCTTTGGCAGCCACTCACGTGGCCCCACAGCCCGTGGGGTTGCGGGCTTTGCGGCAGCCGTCAGCCTGGGCGACACCGGCGCCCACGTGGCGCCGCCGCGCCAGCCTGCGAAGCATTTTGCGGTAGGGCCGCGGCTCTGGCAACAGCTCCCACGCCCGAAGAGCCAGGAGGGAAAGCCGTGCCTCGTTGGAAAGCTCTTTGGCAGCCGTTCGCGTTGCCCCACAGCCCGTGGGGCTGCGGGCTTTGCGGCGGCCGTCAGCATGGGCGACACCAGTGCCCACGTGGCGCCGCCGCGCCAGCCTGCGAATCATTTTCCGGTAGGGCCGCGGCTCTGGCGACAGCTCCCACGCCCGAAGAGCCAGGAGGGAAAGCCGTGCCTCGTTGGAAAGCTCTTTGGCAGCCGCTCGCGTGGCCCCACAGCCCATGGGGCTGCGGGCTTTGCGGCGGCCGTCAGCCTGGGCGACACCGGCGCCCACGTGGCGCCGCCGCGCCAGCCTGCGAAGCATTTTCTGGTAGGGCCGCATCTCTGGCGACAGCTCCCACGCCCGAAGAGCCAGGAGGGAAAGCCGTGCCTCATTGGAAAGCTCTTTGGCAGCCACTCACGTGGCCCCACAGCCCGTGGGGCTGCGGGCTTTCCGGCGGCTGTCAGCCTCGGCGCCACCGGCGCCCACGTGGCACGACCGCACCAGCCTGCGAAGCATTTTCCGGTAGGGCCGCGTCTCTGGCGACAGCTCCCACGCCCGAAGAGCCAGGAGGGAAAGCCGTGCCTCGTTGGAAAGCTCTTTGGCAGCCGCTCGCTTGGCCCCACAGCCCATGGGGCTGCGGGCTTTCCGGCGGCCGTCAGCCTGGGCGACACCGGTGCCCAGGTGGGGCTGACGCGCTAGCCTGCGAAGCATTTTCCGGTAGGGCCGCGGCTCTGGCGACAGCTCCCACGGCCAAAGAGCCAGGAGGGAAAGCCGTGCCTCGTTGGAAAGCTCTTTGGCAGCCACTCACGTGGCCCCACAGCCCGTGGGACTGCGGGCTTTCCGGCGGCCGTCAGCATGGGCGACACCGGCGCCCACGTGGCGCCGCCGCGCCAGCCTGCGAAGCATTTTCCGGTAGGGCCGCGGCTCTGGCGACAGCTCCCACGCCCGAAGAGCCAGGAGGGAAAGCCGTGCCTCGTTGGAAAGCTCTTTGGCAGCCGCTAGCGTGGCCCCACAGCCCATGGGGCTGCGGGCTTTCCGGCGGCCATCAGCCTCTGCGCCACCGGCGCCCACGTGGCGCCGCTGCGCTAGCCTCCGAAGCATTTTCCGGTAGGGCCGCGGCTCTGGCGACAGCTCCCACGCCCGAAGAGCCAGGAGGGAAAGCCGTGCCTCGTTGGAAAGCTCTTTGGCAGCCGCTTGCGTGGCCCCACAGCCCGTGGGGCTGCGGGCTTTGCGGCGGCCGTCAGCCTGGGCGACACCGGCGCCCACGTCGGGCTGCCGCGCCAGCCTGCGAAGCATTTTCCGGTAGGGCCGCGGCTCTGGCGACAGCTCCCACGGCCGAAGAGCCAGGAGGGAAAGCCGTGCCTCGTTGGAAAGCTCTTTGGCAGCCACTCACGTGGCCCCACAGCCCGTGGGACTGCGGGCTTTGCGGCAGCCGTCAGCCTGGGCGACACCGGCGCCCACGTGGCGCCGCCGCGCCAGCCTGCGAATCATTTTCCGGTAGGGCCGCGGCTCTGGCGACAGCTCCCACGCCCGAAGAGCCAGGAGGGAAAGCCGTGCCTCGTTGGAAAGCTCTTTGGCAGCCGCTAGCGTGGCCCCACAGCCCATGGGGCTGCGGGCTTTCCGGCGGCCATCAGCCTCTGCGCCACCGGCGCCCACGTGGCGCCGCTGCGCTAGCCTCCGAAGCATTTTCCGGTAGGGCCGCGGCTCTGGCGACAGCTCCCACGGCCGAAGAGCCAGGAGGGAAAGCCGTGCCTCGTTGGAAAGCTCTTTGGCAGCCGCTTGCGTGGCCCCACAGCCTGTGGGGCTGCGGGCTTTGCGGCGGCCGTCAGCCTGGGCGACACCGGCGCCCACGTCGGGCTGCCGCGCCAGCCTGCGAAGCATTTTCCGGTAGGGCCGCGGCTCTGGCGACAGCTCCCACGGCCGAAGAGCCAGGAGGGAAAGCCGTGCCTCGTTGGAAAGCTCTTTGGCAGCCACTCACGTGGCCCCACAGCCCGTGGGACTGCGGGCTTTGCGGCAGCCGTCAGCCTGGGCGACACCGGCGCCCACGTGGCGCCGCCGCGCCAGCCTGCGAATCATTTTCCGGTAGGGCCGCGGCTCTGGCGACAGCTCCCACGCCCGAAGAGCCAGGAGGGAAAGCCGTGCCTCGTTGGAAAGCTCTTTGGCAGCCGCTAGCGTGGCCCCACAGCCCATGGGGCTGCGGGCTTTGCGGCGGCCATCAGCCTCTGCGCCACCGGCGCCCACGTGGCGCCGCTGCGCTAGCCTGCGAAGCATTTTCCGGTAGGGCCGCGGCTCTGGCGACAGCTCCCACGCCCGAAGAGCCAGGAGGGAAAGCCGTGCCTCGTTGGAAAGCTCTTTGGCAGCCGCTCGCGTGGCCCCACAGCCCGTGGGGCTGCGGGCTTTGCGGCGGCCGTCATCCTGGGCGACACCGGCGCCCACGTCGGGCTGCCGCGCCAGCCTGCGAAGCATTTTCCAGTAGGGCCGCGGCTCTGGCGACAGCTCCCACGGCCGAAGAGCCAGGAGGGAAAGCCGTGCCTTGATGGAAAGCTCTTTGGCAGCCACTAGCATGGCCCTAAAGCCTGTGGGGCTGCGGGCTTTGCGGCGGCCGTCAGCCTCGGCGCCACCGGCGCCCACGTGGCGCCGCCGCGCCAGCCTGCGAAGCATTTTCCGGTAGGGCCGCGGCTCTGGCGACAGCTCCCACGCCCGAAGAGCCAGGAGGGAAAGCCGTGCCTCATTGGAAAGCTCTTTGGCAGCCACTCACATGGCCACACAGCCCGTGGGGCTGCGGGCTTTCCGGCGGCTGTCAGCCTCGTCGCCACCAGCGCCCACGTGGCACGACCGCACCAGCCTGCGAAGCATTTTCCGGTAGGGCCGCGGCTCTGGCGACAGCTCCCACGCCCGAAGAGCCAGGAGGGAAAGCCGTGCCTCGTTGGAAAGCTCTTTGGCAGCCGCTCGCGTGGCCCCACAGCCCGTGGGGCTGCGGGCTTTGCAGCGGCCGTCAGCCTCAGCGCCACAGGCGCCCACGTTGCGCCGCTGCACCAACCTGCGAAGCATTTTCCGGTAGGGCCGCGGCTCTGGCGACAGCTCCCACGCCCGAAGAGCCAGGAGGGAAAGCCGTGCCTCGTTGGAAAGCTCTTTGGCCGCCGCTCGCGTGGCCCCACAGCCCGTGGGGCTGCGGGCTTTGCGGCGGCCGTCAGCCTCGGCGCCACCGGCGCCCACGTTGCGCCGCTGCACCAGACTGCGAAGCATTTTGCGGTAGGGCCGCGGCTCTGGCGACAGCTCCCACGCCTGAAGAGCCAGGAGGGAAAGCCATGCCTCGTTGGAAAGCTCTTTGGCAGCCGCTCGCGTGGCCCCACAGCCCGTGGGGCTGCGGGCTTTCCGGCGGCCGTCAGCATGGGCGACACCGGCGCCCAGGTGGGGCCTCCGCGCCAGCCTGCGAAGCATTTTCCGGTAGGGCCGCGGCTCTGGCGACAGCTCCCACGCCCGAAGAGCCAGGAGGGAAAGCCGTGCCTCGTTGGAAAGCTCTTTGGCAGCCGCTCGCGTGTCCCCACAGCCCGTGGGGCTGCGGGCTTTCCGGAGGCCGTCAGCCTCAGCGCCACCGGCGCCCACGTGGCACCGCTGCACCAGCCTGCGAAGCATTTTCCGGTAGGGCCGCGGCTCTGGCGACAGCTCCCACGGCCGAAGAGCCAGGAGGGAAAGCCGTGCCTCGTTGGAAAGCTCTTTGGCAGCCGCTTGCGTGGCCCCACAGCCCGTGGGGCTGCGGGCTTTGCGGCGGCCGTCAGCCTCGGCGCCACCGGCGCCCACGTTGCGCCGCCGCGCCAGCCTGCGAAGCATTTTCCGGTACGACCGCGGCTCTGGCGACAGCTCCCACGCCCGAAGAGCCAGGAGGGAAAGCCGTGCCTCGTTGGAAAGCTCTTTGGCAGCCGCTCGCTTGGCCCCACAGCCCATGGGGCTGCGGGCTTTCCGGCGGCCGTCAGCCTGGGCGACACCGGCGCCCAGGTGGGGCCGACGCGCTAGCCTGCGAAGCATTTTCCGGTAGGGCCGCGGCTCTGGCGACAGCTCCCACGGCCAAAGAGCCAGGAGGGAAAGCCGTGCCTCGTTGGAAAGCTCTTTGGCAGCCACTCACGTGGCCCCACAGCCCGTGGGACTGCGGGCTTTGCGGCAGCCGTCAGCCTGGGCGACACCGGCGCCCACGTGGCGCCGCCGCGCCAGCCTGCGAAGCATTTTCCGGTAGGGCCGCGTCTCTGGCGACAGCTCCCACGCCCGAAGAGCCAGGAGGGAAAGCCGTGCCTCGTTGGAAAGCTCTTTGGCAGCCGCTCGCATGGCCCCACAGCCCGTGGGGCTGCGGGCTTTCTGGCGGCCGTCAGCCTCGGCGACACCGGCGCCCAGGTGGGGCCTCCGCGCCAGCCTGCGAAGCATTTTCCGGTAGGGCCGCGGCTCTGGCGACAGCTCCCACGGCCGAAGAGCCAGGAGGGAAAGCCGTGCCTCGTTGGAAAGCTCTTTGGCAGCCGCTCGCGTGTCCCCACAGCCCGTGGGGCTGCGGGCTTTCCGGAGGCCGTCAGCCTCAGCGCCACCGGCGCCCACGTGGCACCGCTGCACCAGCCTGCGAAGCATTTTCCGGTAGGGCCGCGGCTCTGGCGACAGCTCCCACGCCCGAAGAGCCAGGAGGGAAAGCCGTGCCTCGTTGGAAAGCTCTTTGGCAGCCGCTCGCTTGGCCCCACAGCCCATGGGGCTGCGGGCTTTCCGGGGGCCGTCAGCCTGGGCGACACCGGCGCCCAGGTGGGGCCGACGCGCTAGCCTGCGAAGCATTTTCCGGTAGGGCCGCGGCTCTGGCGACAGCTCCCACGGCCGAAGAGCCAGGAGGGAAAGCCGTGCCTCGTTGGAAAGCTCTTTGGCAGCCACTCACGTGGCCCCACAGCCCGTGGGACTGCGGGCTTTGCGGCAGCCGTCAGCCTGGGCGACACCGGCGCCCACGTTGCGCCGCCGCGCCAGCCTGCGAAGCATTTTCCGGTAGGGCCGCGGCTCTGGCGACAGCTCCCACGGCCGAAGAGCCAGGAGGGAAAGCCGTGCCTCGTTGGAAAGCTCTTTGGCAGCCGCTAGCGTGGCCCCACAGCCCGTGGGGCTGCGGGCTTTGCGGCGGCCGTCAGCCTCGGCGCCACCGGCGCCCACGTGGCGCCGCTGCACCAGCCTGCGAAGCATTTTCCGGTAGGGCCGCGGCTCTGGCGACAGCTCCCACGCCCGAAGAGCCAGGAGGGAAAGCCGTGCCTCGTTGGAAAGCTCTTTGGCAGCCGCTCACGTGGCCCCACAGCCCGTGGGGCTGCGGGCTTTCCGGCAGCCGTCAGCCTCGGCGCCACCGGCGCCCAGGTGGGGCCGCCGCGCCAGCCTGCGAAGCATTTTCCGGTAGGGCCGCGGCTCTGGCGACAGCTCCCACGCCCGAAGAGCCAGGAGGGAAAGCCGTGCCTCATTGGAAAGCTCTTTGGCAGCCACTCACGTGGCCCCACAGCCCGTGGGGCTGCGGGCTTTGCGGCGGCTGTCAGCCTCGGCGCCACCGGCGCCCACGTGGCACGACCGCGCCAGCCTGCGAAGCATTTTGCGGTAGGGCCGCGGCTCTGGCGACAGCTCCCACGCCCGAAGAGCCAGGAGGGAAAGGCGTGCCTCGTTGGAAAGCTCTTTGGCAGCCGCTCGCATGGCCCCACAGCCCGTGGGGCTGCGGGCTTTGCGGCGGCCGTCAGCCTGGGCGACACCGGCTCCCACGTCGGGCCGCCACGCCAGCCTGCGAAGCATTTTCCGGTAGGACCGCGGCTCTGGCGACAGCTCCCACGCCCGAAGAGCCAGGAGGGAAAGCCGTGCCTCGTTGGAAAGCTCTTTGGCAGCCGCTCGCTTGGCCCCACAGCCCATGGGGCTGCGGGCTTTCCGGCGGCCGTCAGCCTGGGCGACACCGGCGCCCACGTGGTGCCGACGGGCTAGCCTGCGAAGCATTTTCCGGTAGGGCCGCGGCTCTGGCGACAGCTCGCACGGCCAAAGAGCCAGGAGGGAAAGCCGTGCCTCGTTGGAAAGCTCTTTGGCAGCCACTCACGTGGCCCCACAGCCCGTGGGGTTGCGGGCTTTGCGGCAGCCGTCAGCCTGGGCGACACCGGCGCCCACGTGGCGCCGCCGCGCCAGCCTGCGAAGCATTTTGCGGTAGGGCCGCGTCTCTGGCGACAGCTCCCACGGCCAAAGAGCCAGGAGGGAAAGCCGTGCCTCGTTGGAAAGCTCTTTGGCAGCCGTTCGCGTTGCCCCACAGCCCGTGGGGCTGCGGGCTTTGCGGCGGCCGTCAGCCTGGGCGACACCGGTGCCCACGTGGCGCCGCCGCGCCAGCCTGCGAATCATTTTAAGGTAGGGCCGCGGCTCTGGCGACAGCTCCCACGCCCGAAGAGCCAGGAGGGAAAGCCGTGCCTCGTTGGAAAGCTCTTTGGCAGCCGCTAGCGTGGCCCCACAGCCCATGGGGCTGCGGGCTTTCCGGCGGCCATCAGCCTCTGCGCCACCGGCGCCCACGTGGGGCCGCTGCGCCAGCCTGCGAAGCATTTTCCGGTAGGGCCGCGGCTCTGGCGACAGCTCCCACGCCCGAAGAGCCAGGAGGGAAAGCCGTGCCTCGTTGGAAAGCTCTTTGGCAGCCGCTCGCGTGGCCCCACAGCCCATGGGGCTGCGGGCTTTGCGGCGGCCGTCAGCCTTGGCGACACCGGCGCCCACGTGGCGCCGCCGCGCCAGCCTGCGAAGCATTTTCCGGTAGGGCCGCATCTCTGGCGACAGCTCCAACGCCCAAAGAGCCAGGAGGGAAAGCCGTGCCTCATTGGAAAGCTCTTTGGCAGCCACTCACGTGGCCCCACAGCCCGTGGGGCTGCGGGCTTTCCGGCGGCTGTCAGCCTCGGCGCCACCGGCGCCCACGTGGCACGACCGCGCCAGCCTGCGAAGCATTTTCCGGTAGGGCCGCGTCTCTGGCGACAGCTCCCACGCCCGAAGAGCCAGGAGGGAAAGCCGTGCCTTGTTGGAAAGCTCTTTGGCAGCCGCTCGCGTGGCCCCACAGCCCGTGGGGCTGCGGGCTTTGCGGCGGCCGTCAGCCTCGGCGCCACCGGTGCCCACGTCGGGCCGCCGCGCCAGCCTGCGAAGCATTTTCCGGTAGGGCCGCGGCTCTGGCGACAGCTCCCACGCCCGAAGAGCCAGGAGGGAAAGCCGTGCCTCGTTGGAAAGCTCTTTGGCAGCCGCTCGCGTGGCCCCACAGCCCGTGGGGCTGCGGGCTTTCCGGCGGCCGTCAGCATGGGCGACACCGGCGCCCAGGTGGGGCCTCCGCGCCAGCCTGCGAAACATTTTCCGGTAGGGCCGCGGCTCTGGCGACAGCTCCCACGCCCGAAGAGCCAGGAGGGAAAGCCGTGCCTCGTTGGAAAGCTCTTTGGCAGCCGCTCGCGTGGCCCCACAGCCCATGGGGCTGCGGGCTTTCCGGAGGCCGTCAGCCTCAGTGCCACCGGCGCCCACGTCGGGCCGCCGCGCCAGCCTGCGAAGCATTTTCCGGTAGGGCCGCGGCTCTGGCGACAGCTCCCACGCCCGAAGAGCCAGGAGGGAAAGCCGTGCCTCGTTGGAAAGCTCTTTGGCAGCCGCTCGCGTGGCCCCACAGCCCATGGGGCTGCGGGCTTTCCGGCGGCCGTCAGCCTCGGCGCCACCGGCGCCCAGGTGGGGCCGCCGCGCCAGCCTGCGAAGCATTTTCCGGTAGGGCCGCGTCTCTGGCGACAGCTCCCACGCCCGAAGAGCCAGGAGGGAAAGCCGTGCCTTGTTGGAAAGCTCTTTGGCAGCCACTCACGTGGCCCCACAGCCCGTGGGGCTGCGGGCTTTGCGGCGGCTGTCAGCCTCGGCGCTACCGGCGCCCACGTGGCATGACCGCGCCAGCCTGCGAAGCATTTTGCGGTAGGGCCGCGGCTCTGCCGACAGCTCCCACGCCCGAAGAGCCAGGAGGGAAAGCCGTGCCTCGTTGGAAAGCTCTTTGGCAGCCACTCACATGGCCCCACAGCCCATGGGGCTGCGGGCTTTCCGGCGGCCGTCAGCCTGGGCGACACCGGCGCCCAGGTGGGGCCGACGCGCTAGCCTGCGAAGCATTTTCCGGTAGGGCCGCGGCTCTGGCGACAGCTCCCACGGCCAAAGAGCCAGGAGGGAAAGCCGTGCCTCGTTGGAAAGCTCTTTGGCAGCCACTCACGTGGCCCCACAGCCCGTGGGACTGCGGGCTTTGCGGCAGCCGTCAGCCTGGGCGACACCGGCGCCCACGTGGCGCCGCCGCGCCAGCCTGCGAAGCATTTTCCGGTAGGGCCGCGGCTCTGGCGACAGCTCCCACGCCCGAAGAGCCAGGAGGGAAAGCCGTGCCTCGTTGGAAAGCTCTTTGGCAGCCGCTCGCGTGTCCCCACAGCCCATGGGGCTGCGGGCTTTCCGGCGGCTGTCAGCCTCGGCGCCACCGGCGCCCACGTGGCACGACCGCGCCAGCCTGCGAAGCATTTTCCGGTAGGGCCGCGTCTCTGGCGACAGCTCCCACGCCCGAAGAGCCAGGAGGGAAAGCCGTGCCTTGTTGGAAAGCTCTTTGGCAGCCGCTCGCGTGGCCCCACAGCCCGTGGGGCTGCGGGCTTTGCGGCGGCCGTCAGCCTCGGCGCCACCGGTGCCCACGTCGGGCCGCCGCGCCAGCCTGCGAAGCATTTTCCGGTAGGGCCGCGGCTCTGGCGACAGCTCCCACGCCCGAAGAGCCAGGAGGGAAAGCCGTGCCTCGTTGGAAAGCTCTTTGGCAGCCGCTCGCGTGGCCTCACAGCCAATGGGGCTGCGGGCTTTGCGGCGGCCGTCAGCCTCGGCGCCACCGGCGCCCACGTTGCGCCGCCGCGCCAGCCTGCGAAGCATTTTCCGGTAGGACCGCGGCTCTGGCGACAGCTCCCACGCCCAAAGAGCCAGGAGGGAAAGCCGTGCCTCGTTGGAAAGCTCTTTGGTAGCCGCTCGCTTGGCCCCAGAGCCCATGGGGCTGCGGGCTTTCCGGCGGCCGTCAGCCTGGGCGACACCGGCGCCCAGGTGGGGCCGACGCGCTAGCCTGCGAAGCATTTTCCGGTAGGGCCGCGGCTCTGGCGACAGCTCCCACGGCCAAAGAGCCAGGAGGGAAAGCCGTGCCTCGTTGGAAAGCTCTTTGGCAGCCGCTAGCGTGGCCCCACAGCCCGTGGGGCTGCGGGCTTTCCGGCGGCCATCAGCCTCTGCGCCACCGGCGCCCACGTGGCGCCGCTGCGCCAGCCTGCGAAGCATTTTGCGGTAGGGCCGCGGCTCTGGCGACAGCTCCCACGCCCGAAGAGCCAGGAGGGAAAGCCGTGCCTCGTTGGAAAGCTCTTTGGCAGCCGCTTGCGTGGCCCCACAGCCCATGGGGCTGCAGGCTTTGCGGCGGCCGTCAGCCTCGGCGCCACCGGCGCCCACATTGCGGCGCTGCGCCAGCCTGCGAAGCATTTTCCAGTAGGGCCGCGGCTCTGGCGACAGCTCCCACGCCGGAAGAGCCAGGAGGGAAAGCCGTGCCTTGTTTGAAAGCTCTTTGGCAGCCGCTCGTGTGGCCCCACAGCCCGTGGGGCTGCGGGCTTTGCGGCGGCCGTCAGCCTGGGCGACACCGGCGCCCACGTCGGGCTGCCGCGCCAGCCTGCGAAGCATTTTCCGGTAGGGCCGCGGCTCTGGCGACAGCTCCCACGGCCGAAGAGCCAGGAGGGAAAGCCGTTCCTTGATGGAAAGCTCTTTGGCAGCCACTCGCATGGCCCTAAAGCCTGTGGGGCTGCGGGCTTTGCGGCGGCCGTCAGCCTCGGCGCCACTGGCGCCCACGTGGCGCCGCCGCGCCAGCCTGCGAAGCATTTTCCGGTAGGGCCGCGTCTCTGGAGACAGCTCCCACGCCCGAAGAGCCAGGAGGGAAAGCCATGCCTCATTGGAAAGCTCTTTGGCAGCCACTCACATGGCCCCACAGCCCGTGGGGCTGCGGGCTTTCCGGCGGCTGTCAGCCTCGGCGCCACCGGCGCCCACGTGGCACGACCGCGCCAGCCTGCGAAGCATTTTCCGGTAGGGCCGCGGCTCTGGCGACAGCTCCCACGCCCGAAGAGCCAGGAGGGAAAGCCGTGCCTCGTTGGAAAGCTCTTTGGCAGCCGCTCGCGTGGCCCCACAGCCCGTGGGGCTGCGGGCTTTGCGGCGGCTGTCAGCCTCAGCGCCACAGGCGCCCACGTTGCGCCGCTGCACCAGCCTGCGAAGCATTTTCCGGTAGGGCCGCGGCTCTGGCGACAGCTCCCACACCCGAAGAGCCAGGAGGGAAAGCCGTGCCTCGTTGGAAAGCTCTTTGGCCGCCGCTCGCGTGGCCCCACAGCCCGTGGGGCTGCGGGCTTTGCGGCGGCCGTCAGCCTCGGCGCCACCGACGCCCACGTGGCGCCGCTGCACCAGACTGCGAAGCATTTTGCGGTAGGGCCGCGGCTCTGGCGACAGCTCCCAGGCCTGAAGAGCCAGGAGGGAAAGCCGTGCCTCGTTGGAAAGCTCTTTGGCAGCCGCTCGCGTGGCACCACAGCCCGTGGGGCTGCGGGCTTTGCGGCGGCCATCAGCATGGGCGACACCGGCGCCCAGGTGGGGCCTCCGCGCCAGCCTGCGAAGCATTTTCCGGTAGGGCCGCGGCTCTGGCGACAGCTCCCACGCCCGAAGAGCCAGGAGGGAAAGCCGTGCCTCGTTGGAAAGCTCTTTGGCAGCCGCTCGCGTGGCCCCACAGCCCGTGGGGCTGCGGGCTTTCCGGAGGCCGTCAGCCTCGACGCCACCGGCGCCCACATGGCACCGCTGCACCAGCCTGCGAAGCATTTTCCGGTAGGGCCGCGGCTCTGGCGACAGCTCCCACGGCCGAAGAGCCAGGAGGGAAAGCCGTGCCTCGTTGGAAAACTCTTTGGCAGCCGCTTGCGTGGCCCCACAGCCCGTGGGGCTGCGGGCTTTGCGGCGGCCGTCAGCCTCGGCGCCACCGGCGCCCAAGTTGCGCCGCCGCGCCAGCCTGCGAAGCATTTTCCGGTACGACCGCGGCTCTGGCGACAGCTCCCACGCCCGAAGAGCCAGGAGGGAAAGCCGTGCCTCGTTGGAAAGCTCTTTGGCAGCCGCTCGCTTGGCCCCACAGCCCATGGGGCTGCGGGCTTTCCGGCAGCCGTCAGCCTGGGCGACACTAGCGCCCAGGTGGGGCCGACGCGCTAGCCTGCGAAGCATTTTCCGGTAGGGCCGCGGCTCTGGCGACAGCTCGCACGGCCAAAGAGCCAGGAGGGAAAGCCGTGCCTCGTTGGAAAGCTCTTTGGCAGCCACTCACGTGGCCCCACAGCCCGTGGGACTGCGGGCTTTACGGCAGCCGTCAGCCTGGGCGACACCGGCGCCCACGTGGCGCTGCCGCGCCAGCCTGCGAATCATTTTCCGGTAGGGCCGCGGCTCTGGCGACAGCTCCCACGCCCGAAGAGCCAGGAGGGAAAGCCGTGCCTCGTTGGAAAGCTCTTTGGCAGCCGCTAGCGTGGCCCCACAGCCCATGGGGCTGCGGGCTTTCCGGTGGCCATCAGCCTCTGCGCCACCGGCGCCCACGTGGCGCCGCTGCGCCAGCCTGCGAAGCATTTTCCGGTAGGGCCGCGGCTCTGGCGACAGCTCCCACGCCCGAAGAGCCAGGAGGGAAAGCCGTGCCTCGTTCGAAAGCTCTTTGGCAGCCGCTCGTGTGGCCCCACAGCCCGTGGGGCTGCGGGCTTTGCGGCGGCCGTCAGCCTGGGCGACACCGGCGCCCACGTCGGGCCGCCGCGCCAGCCTGCGAAGCATTTTCCGGTAGGGCCGCGGCTCTGGTGACAGCTCCCACGGCCGAAGAGCCAGGAGGGAAAGCCGTGCCTTGATGGAAAGCTCTTTGGCAGCCACTCGCATAGCCCTAAAGCCTGTGGGGCTGCGGGCTTTGCGGCAGCCGTCAGCCTGGGCGACACCGGCGCCCACGTGGCGCCGCCGCGCCAGCCTGCGAAGCATTTTCCGGTAGGGCCGCGGCTCTGGCGACAGCTCCCACGGCCAAAGAGCCAGGAGGGAAAGCCGTGCCTCGTTGGAAAGCTCTTTGGCAGCCGCTCGCGTTGCCCCACAGCCCGTGGGGCTGCGGGCTTTGCGGCGGCCGTCAGCCTGGGCGACACCGGCGCCCACGTCGGGCCGCCGCGCCAGCCTGCGAAGCATTTTCCGGTAGGGCCCCATCTCTGGCGACAGCTCCCACGCCCGAAGAGCCAGGAGGGAAAGCCGTGCCTCATTGGAAAGCTCTTTGGCAGCCACTCACGTGGCCCCACAGCCCGTGGGGCTGCGGGCTTTCCGGCGGCTGTCAGCCTCGGCGCCACCGGCGCCCACGTGGCACGACCGCGCCAGCCTGCGAAGCATTTTCCGGTAGGACCGCGGCTCTGGCGACAGCTCCCACGCCCGAAGAGCCAGGAGGGAAAGCCGTGCCTCGTTGGAAAGCTCTTTGGCAGCCACTCACGTGGCCCCACAGCCCATGGGGCTGCGGGCTTTGCGGCGGCCGTCAGCCTGGGCGCCACCGGCGCCCACGTCGGGCCGCCGCGCCAGCCTGCGAAGCATTTTCCGGTAG
Source organism: Larus michahellis (assembly GCF_964199755.1). Classification (NCBI taxonomy): domain Eukaryota; kingdom Metazoa; phylum Chordata; class Aves; order Charadriiformes; family Laridae; genus Larus; species Larus michahellis. The sequence goes on along the minus strand of NW_027436180.1, from coordinate 151,094 downwards.
GACCGCGGCTCTGGCGACAGCTCCCACACCCGAAGAGCCAGGAGGGAAAGCCGTGCCTCGTTGGAAAGCTCTTTGGCAGCCGCTCGCTTGGCCCCACAGCCCATGGGGCTGCGGGCTTTGTGGCGGCCGTCAGACTGGGCGACACCGGCGCCCAGGTGGGGCCGACGCGCTAGCCTGCGAAGCATTTTCCGGTAGGGCCGCGGCTCTGGCGACAGCTCCCACGCCCAAAGAGCCAGGAGGGAAAGCCGTGCCTCGTTGGAAAGCTCTTTGGCAGCCGCTCGCTTGGCCCCACAGCCCATGGGGCTGCGGGCTTTCCGGCAGCCGTCAGCCTGGGCGACACCGGCGCCCACGTGGCTCCGCCGCGCCAGCCTGCGAAGCATTTTCCGGTAGGGCCGCGGCTCTGGCGACAGCTCCCACGGCCGAAGAGCCAGGAGGGAAAGCCTTGCCTTGATGGAAAGCTCTTTGGCAGCCACTCGCATGGCCCTAAAGCCTGTGGGGCTGCGGGCTTTGCGGCGGCCGTCAGCCTGGGCGACACCGGCACCCACGTGGCGCCGCCGAGCCAGCCTGCGAAGCATTTTCCGGTAGGGCCGCGGCTCTGGCGACAGCTCCCACGCCCGAAGAGCCAGGAGGGAAAGCCGTGCCTCATTGGAAAGCTCTTTGGCAGCCACTCACATGGCCCCACAGCCCGTGGGGCTGCGGGCTTTCCGGCGGCTGTCAGCCTCGGCGCCACCGGCGCCTACGTGGCACGACCGCGCCAGCCTGCGAAGCATTTTCTGGTAGGGCCGCGGCTCTGGCGACAGCTCCCACACCCGAAGAGCCAGGAGGGAAAGCCGTGCCTCGTTGGAAAGCTCTTTGGCAGCCGCTCGCGTGGCCCCACAGCCCGTGGGGCTGCGGGCTTTGCGGCGGCCGTCAGCCTCGGCGCCACCGGCGCCCACGTGGCACGCTGCACCAGCCTGCGATGCATTTTGCGGTAGGGCCGCGGCTCTGGCGACAGCTCCCACGCCTGAAGAGCCAGGAGGGAAAGCTCTGCCTCGTTGGAAAGCTCTTTGGCAGCCGCTCGCGTGGCCCCACAGCCCGTGGGGCTGCGGGCTTTCCGGCGGCCGTCAGCATGGGCGACACCGGCGCCCAGGTGGGGCCTCCGCGCCAGCCTGCGAAGCATTTTCCGGTAGGGCCGCGGCTCTGGCGACAGCTCCCACGCCCGAAGAGCCAGGAGGGAAAGCCGTGCCTCGTTGGAAAGCTCTTTGGCAGCCGCTCGTGTGGCCCCACAGCCCATGGGGCTGCGGGCTTTCCGGAGGCCGTCAGCCTCGGCGACACCGGCGCCCACGTCGGGCCGCCGCGCCAGCCTGCGAAGCATTTTCCGGTAGGGCCGCGGCTCTGGCGACAGCTCCCACGCCCGAAGAGCCAGGAGGGAAAGCCGTGCCTCGTTGGAAAGCTCTTTGGTAGCCGCTCACGTGGCCCCACAGCCCATGGGGCTGCGGGCTTTCCGTCGGCCGTCAGCCTGGGCGACACCGGCGCCCAGGTGGGGCCGCTGCGCCAGCCTGCGAAGTATTTTCCGGTAGGGCCGCGGCTCTGGCGACAGCTCCCACGCCCGAAGAGCCAGGAGGGAAAGCCGTGCCTCGTTGGAAAGGTCTTTGGCAGCCGCTAGCATGGCCCCACAGCCCATGGGGCTGCGGGCTTTGGGGCGGCCGTCAGCCTCGGCGCCACCGGCGCCCAGGTGGGGCCGCCGCGCCAGCCTGCGAAGCATTTTCCGGTAGGGCCGCGTCTCTGGCGACAGCTCCCACGCCCGAAGAGCCAGGAGGGAAAGCCGTGCCTCGTTGGAAAGCTCTTTGGCAGCCACTCACGTGGCCCCACAGCCCGTGGGGCTGCGGGCTTTGCGGCGGCCATCAGCCTCGGCGCCACCGGCGCCCACGTGGCACGACCGCGCCAGCCTGCGAAGCATTTTGCGGTAGGGCCGCGGCTCTGGCGACAGCTCCCACGCCCGAAGAGCCAGGAGGGAAAGCCGTGCCTCGTTGGAAAGCTCTTTGGCAGCCGCTCGCGTGGCCCCACAGCCCATGGGGCTGCGGGCTTTGCGGCGGCCGTCAGCCTCAGCGCCACCGGCGCCCACGTGGCACCGCCGCGCCAGCCTGCGAAGCATTTTCCGGTAGGGCCGCGTCTCTGGTGACAGCTCCCACGCCCGAAGAGCCAGGAGGGTAAGCCGTGCCTCGTTGGAAAGCTCTTTGGCCGCCGCTCGCGTGGCCCCACAGCCCGTGGGGCTGCGGGCTTTGCGGCGGCCGTCAGCATGGGCGACACCGGCGCCCAGGTGGGGCCGCCGCGCCAGCCTGCGAAGCATTTTCCTGTAGGGCCGCGTCTCTGGCGACAGCTCCCACGCCCGAAGAGCCAGGAGGGAAAGCCGTGCCTCGTTGGAAAGCTCTTTGGCAGCCGCTTGCGTGGCCCCACAGCCCATGGGGCTGCGGGCTTTGCGGCGGCCGTCAGCCTCGGCGCCACCGGCGCCCACATTGCGGCGCTGCGCCAGCCTGCGAAGCATTTTCCGGTAGGGCCGCGGCTCTGGCGACAGCTCCCACGGCCGAAGAGCCAGGAGGGAAAGCCGTGCCTCGTTGGAAAGCTCTTTGGCAGCCGCTGGCGTGGCCCCACAGCCCATGGGGCTGCGGGCTTTGCGGCGGCCGTCAGCCTCGGCGCCACCGGCGCCCAGGTGGGGCCGCCGCGCCAGCCTGCGAAGCATTTTCCGGTAGGGCCGCGTCTCTGGCGACAGCTCCCACGGCCGAAGAGCCAGGAGGGAAAGCCGTGCCTCGTTGGAAAGCTCTTTGGCAGCCACTCACGTGGCCCCACAGCCCGTGGGGCTGCGGGCTTTGCGGCGGCTGTCAGCCTCGGCGCCACCGGCGCCCACGTGGCACGGCCGCGCCAGCCTGCGAAGCATTTTGCGGTAGGGCCGCGGCTCTGGCGACAGCTCCCACGCCCGAAGAGCCAGGAGGGAAAGCCGTGCCTCGTTGGAAAGCTCTTTGGCAGCCGCTCGCGTGGCCCCACAGCCCATGGGGCTGCGGGCTTTGCGGCGGCCGTCAGCCTCAGCGCCACCGGCGCCCACGTGGCACCGCCGCGCCAGCCTGCGAAGCATTTTCCGGTAGGGCCGCGTCTCTGGTGACAGCTCCCACGCCCGAAGAGCCAGGAGGGTAAGCCGTGCCTCGTTGGAAAGCTCTTTGGCCGCCGCTCGCGTGGCCCCACAGCCCGTGGGGCTGCGGGCTTTGCGGCGGCCGTCAGCATGGGCGACACCGGCGCCCAGGTGGGGCCGCCGCGCCAGCCTGCGAAGCATTTTCCTGTAGGGCCGCGTCTCTGGCGACAGCTCCCACGCCCGAAGAGCCAGGAGGGAAAGCCGTGCCTCGTTGGAAAGCTCTTTGGCAGCCGCTTGCGTGGCCCCACAGCCCATGGGGCTGCGGGCTTTGCGGCGGCCGTCAGCCTCGGCGCCACCGGCGCCCACATTGCGGCGCTGCGCCAGCCTGCGAAGCATTTTCCGGTAGGGCCGCGGCTCTGGCGACAGCTCCCACGGCCGAAGAGCCAGGAGGGAAAGCCGTGCCTCGTTGGAAAGCTCTTTGGCAGCCGCTGGCGTGGCCCCACAGCCCATGGGGCTGCGGGCTTTGCGGCGGCCGTCAGCCTCGGCGCCACCGGCGCCCAGGTGGGGCCGCCGCGCCAGCCTGCGAAGCATTTTCCGGTAGGGCCGCGTCTCTGGCGACAGCTCCCACGGCCGAAGAGCCAGGAGGGAAAGCCGTGCCTCGTTGGAAAGCTCTTTGGCAGCCACTCACGTGGCCCCACAGCCCGTGGGGCTGCGGGCTTTGCGGCGGCTGTCAGCCTCGGCGCCACCGGCGCCCACGTGGCACGGCCGCGCCAGCCTGCGAAGCATTTTGCGGTAGGGCCGCGGCTCTGGCGACAGCTCCCACGCCCGAAGAGCCAGGAGGGAAAGCCGTGCCTCGTTGGAAAGCTCTTTGGCAGCCGCTCGCGTGGCCCCACAGCCCATGGGGCTGCGGGCTTTGCGGCGGCCGTCAGCCTCGGCGCCACCGGCGCCCACGTGGCACCGCCGCGCCAGCCTGCGAAGCATTTTCCGGTAGGGCCGCGTCTCTGGCGACAGCTCCCACGCCCGAAGAGCCAGGAGGGTAAGCCGTGCCTCGTTGGAAAGCTCTTTGGCCGCCGCTCGCGTGGCCCCACAGCCCGTGGGGCTGCGGGCTTTGCGGCGGCCGTCAGCATGGGCGACACCGGCGCCCAGGTGGGGCCGCCGCGCCAGCCTGCGAAGCATTTTCCGGTAGGGCCGCGTCTCTGGCGACAGCTCCCACGCCCGAAGAGCCAGGAGGGAAAGCCGTGCCTCATTGGAAAGCTCTTTGGCAGCCGCTTGCGTGGCCCCACAGCCCATGGGGCTGCGGGCTTTGCGGCGGCCGTCAGCCTCGGCGCCACCGGCGCCCAGATTGCGGCGCTGCGCCAGCCTGCGAAGCATTTTCCGGTAGGGCCGCGGCTCTGGCGACAGCTCCCACGCCGGAAGAGCCAGGAGGGAAAGCCGTGCCTCGTTGGAAAGCTCTTTGGCAGCCGCTCGTGTGGCCCCACAGCCCGTGGGGCTGCGGGCTTTGCGGCGGCCGTCAGCCTCAGTGCCACCGGCGCCCACGTCGGGCTGCCGCGCCAGCCTGCGAAGCATTTTCCGGTAGGGCCGCGGCTCTGGCGACAGCTCCCACGGCCGAAGAGCCAGGAGGGAAAGCCGTGCCTTGATGGAAAGCTCTTTGGCAGCCACTCGCATGGCCCTAAAGCCTGTGGGGCTGCGGGCTTTGCGGCGGCCGTCAGCCTGGGCGACACCGGCGCCCACGTGGCGCCGCCGCGTCAGCCTGCGAAGCATTTTCCGGTAGGGCCGCGGCTCTGGCGACAGCTCCCACGCCCGAAGAGCCAGGAGGGAAAGCCGTGCCTCATTGGAAAGCTCTTTGGCAGCCACTCACATGGCCCCACAGCCCGTGGGGCTGCGGGCTTTCCGGCGGCCGTCAGCCTCGGCGCCACCGGCGCCTACGTGGCACGACCGCGCCAGCCTGCGAAGCATTTTCCGGTAGGGCCGCGGCTCTGGCGAAAGCTCCCACACCCGAAGAGCCAGGAGGGAAAGCCGTGCCTCGTTGGAAAGCTCTTTGGCCGCCGCTCGCGTGGCCCCACAGCCCGTGGGGCTGCGGGCTTTGCGGCGGCCGTCAGCCTCGGCGCCACCGGCGCCCACGTGGCGCCGCCGCACCAGCCTGCGAAGCATTTTGCGGTAGGGCCGCGGCTCTGGCGACAGCTCCCACGCCTGAAGAGCCAGGAGGGAAAGCTCTGCCTCGTTGGAAAGCTCTTTGGCAGCCGCTCGCGTGGCCCCACAGCCCGTGGGGCTGCGGGCTTTCCGGCGGCCGTCAGCATGGGTGACACCGGCGCCCACGTGGGGCCTCCGCGCCAGCCTGCGAAGCATTTTCCGGTAGGGCCGCGGCTCTGGCGACAGCTCCCACGCCCGAAGAGCCAGGAGGGAAAGCCGTGCCTCGTTGGAAAGCTCTTTGGCAGCCGCTCGCGTGGCCCCACAGCCCATGGGGCTGCGGGCTTTGCGGCGGCCGTCAGCTTGGGCGACACCGGCGCCCACGTGGCGCCGCCGCGCCAGCCTGCGAAGCATTTTCTGGTAGGGCCGCATCTCTAGCGACAGCTCCCACAGCCAAAGAGCCAGGAGGGAAAGCCGTGCCTCGTTGGAAAGCTCTTTGGCAGCCACTCACGTCGCCCCACAGCCCGTGGGACTGCGGGCTTTGCGGCAGCCGTCAGCCTGGGCGACACCGGCGCCCACGTGGCGCCGCCGCGCCAGCCTGCGAATCATTTTCCGGTAGGGCCGCGGCTCTGGCAACAGCTCCCACGCCTGAAGAGCCAGGAGGGAAAGCTCTGCCTCGTTGGAAAGCTCTTTGGCAGCCGCTCGCGTGGCCCCACAGCCCGTGGGGCTGCGGGCTTTCCGGCGGCCGTCAGCATGGGCGACACCGGCGCCCAGGTGGGGCCTCCGCGCCAGCCTGCGAAGCATTTTCCGGTAGGGCCGCGGCTCTGGCGACAGCTCCCACGCCCGAAGAGCCAGGAGGGAAAGCCGTGCCTCGTTGGAAAGCTCTTTGGCAGCCGCTCGTGTGGCCCCACAGCCCATGGGGCTGCGGGCTTTCCGGAGGCCGTCAGCCTCGGCGACACCGGCGCCCACGTCGGGCCGCCGCGCCAGCCTGCGAAGCATTTTCCGGTAGGGCCGCGGCTCTGGCGACAGCTCCCACGCGCGAAGAGCCAGGAGGGAAAGCCGTGCCTCGTTGGAAAGCTCTTTGGTAGCCGCTCACGTGGCCCCACAGCCCATGGGGCTGCGGGCTTTCCGTCGGCCGTCAGCCTGGGCGACACCGGCGCCCAGGTGGGGCCGCTGCGCCAGCCTGCGAAGTATTTTCCGGTAGGGCCGCGGCTCTGGCGACAGCTCCCACGCCCGAAGAGCCAGGAGGGAAAGCCGTGCCTCGTTGGAAAGGTCTTTGGCAGCCGCTAGCATGGCCCCACAGCCCATGGGGCTGCGGGCTTTGGGGCGGCCGTCAGCCTCGGCGCCACCGGCGCCCAGGTGGGGCCGCCGCGCCAGCCTGCGAAGCATTTTCCGGTAGGGCCGCGTCTCTGGCGACAGCTCCCACGCCCGAAGAGCCAGGAGGGAAAGCCGTGCCTCGTTGGAAAGCTCTTTGGCAGCCACTCACGTGGCCCCACAGCCCGTGGGGCTGCGGGCTTTGCGGCGGCCATCAGCCTCGGCGCCACCGGCGCCCACGTGGCACGACCGCGCCAGCCTGCGAAGCATTTTGCGGTAGGGCCGCGGCTCTGGCGACAGCTCCCACGCCCGAAGAGCCAGGAGGGAAAGCCGTGCCTCGTTGGAAAGCTCTTTGGCAGCCGCTCGCGTGGCCCCACAGCCCATGGGGCTGCGGGCTTTGCGGCGGCCGTCAGCCTCAGCGCCACCGGCGCCCACGTGGCACCGCCGCGCCAGCCTGCGAAGCATTTTCCGGTAGGGCCGCGTCTCTGGTGACAGCTCCCACGCCCGAAGAGCCAGGAGGGTAAGCCGTGCCTCGTTGGAAAGCTCTTTGGCCGCCGCTCGCGTGGCCCCACAGCCCGTGGGGCTGCGGGCTTTGCGGCGGCCGTCAGCATGGGCGACACCGGCGCCCAGGTGGGGCCGCCGCGCCAGCCTGCGAAGCATTTTCCTGTAGGGCCGCGTCTCTGGCGACAGCTCCCACGCCCGAAGAGCCAGGAGGGAAAGCCGTGCCTCGTTGGAAAGCTCTTTGGCAGCCGCTTGCGTGGCCCCACAGCCCATGGGGCTGCGGGCTTTGCGGCGGCCGTCAGCCTCGGCGCCACCGGCGCCCACATTGCGGCGCTGCGCCAGCCTGCGAAGCATTTTCCGGTAGGGCCGCGGCTCTGGCGACAGCTCCCACGGCCGAAGAGCCAGGAGGGAAAGCCGTGCCTCGTTGGAAAGCTCTTTGGCAGCCGCTGGCGTGGCCCCACAGCCCATGGGGCTGCGGGCTTTGCGGCGGCCGTCAGCCTCGGCGCCACCGGCGCAGAGGTGGGGCCGCCGCGCCAGCCTGCGAAGCATTTTCCGGTAGGGCCGCGTCTCTGGCGACAGCTCCCACGGCCGAAGAGCCAGGAGGGAAAGCCGTGCCTCGTTGGAAAGCTCTTTGGCAGCCACTCACGTGGCCCCACAGCCCGTGGGGCTGCGGGCTTTGCGGCGGCTGTCAGCCTCGGCGCCACCGGCGCCCACGTGGCACGGCCGCGCCAGCCTGCGAAGCATTTTGCGGTAGGGCCGCGGCTCTGGCGACAGCTCCCACGCCCGAAGAGCCAGGAGGGAAAGCCGTGCCTCGTTGGAAAGCTCTTTGGCAGCCGCTCGCGTGGCCCCACAGCCCATGGGGCTGCGGGCTTTGCGGCGGCCGTCAGCCTCAGCGCCACCGGCGCCCACGTGGCACCGCCGCGCCAGCCTGCGAAGCATTTTCCGGTAGGGCCGCGTCTCTGGTGACAGCTCCCACGCCCGAAGAGCCAGGAGGGTAAGCCGTGCCTCGTTGGAAAGCTCTTTGGCCGCCGCTCGCGTGGCCCCACAGCCCGTGGGGCTGCGGGCTTTGCGGCGGCCGTCAGCATGGGCGACACCGGCGCCCAGGTGGGGCCGCCGCGCCAGCCTGCGAAGCATTTTCCTGTAGGGCCGCGTCTCTGGCGACAGCTCCCACGCCCGAAGAGCCAGGAGGGAAAGCCGTGCCTCGTTGGAAAGCTCTTTGGCAGCCGCTTGCGTGGCCCCACAGCCCATGGGGCTGCGGGCTTTGCGGCGGCCGTCAGCCTCGGCGCCACCGGCGCCCACATTGCGGCGCTGCGCCAGCCTGCGAAGCATTTTCCGGTAGGGCCGCGGCTCTGGCGACAGCTCCCACGGCCGAAGAGCCAGGAGGGAAAGCCGTGCCTCGTTGGAAAGCTCTTTGGCAGCCGCTGGCGTGGCCCCACAGCCCATGGGGCTGCGGGCTTTGCGGCGGCCGTCAGCCTCGGCGCCACCGGCGCCCAGGTGGGGCCGCCGCGCCAGCCTGCGAAGCATTTTCCGGTAGGGCCGCGTCTCTGGCGACAGCTCCCACGGCCGAAGAGCCAGGAGGGAAAGCCGTGCCTCGTTGGAAAGCTCTTTGGCAGCCACTCACGTGGCCCCACAGCCCGTGGGGCTGCGGGCTTTGCGGCGGCTGTCAGCCTCGGCGCCACCGGCGCCCACGTGGCACGGCCGCGCCAGCCTGCGAAGCATTTTGCGGTAGGGCCGCGGCTCTGGCGACAGCTCCCACGCCCGAAGAGCCAGGAGGGAAAGCCGTGCCTCGTTGGAAAGCTCTTTGGCAGCCGCTCGCGTGGCCCCACAGCCCATGGGGCTGCGGGCTTTGCGGCGGCCGTCAGCCTCGGCGCCACCGGCGCCCACGTGGCACCGCCGCGCCAGCCTGCGAAGCATTTTCCGGTAGGGCCGCGTCTCTGGCGACAGCTCCCACGCCCGAAGAGCCAGGAGGGTAAGCCGTGCCTCGTTGGAAAGCTCTTTGGCCGCCGCTCGCGTGGCCCCACAGCCCGTGGGGCTGCGGGCTTTGCGGCGGCCGTCAGCATGGGCGACACCGGCGCCCAGGTGGGGCCGCCGCGCCAGCCTGCGAAGCATTTTCCGGTAGGGCCGCGTCTCTGGCGACAGCTCCCACGCCCGAAGAGCCAGGAGGGAAAGCCGTGCCTCATTGGAAAGCTCTTTGGCAGCCGCTTGCGTGGCCCCACAGCCCATGGGGCTGCGGGCTTTGCGGCGGCCGTCAGCCTCGGCGCCACCGGCGCCCAGATTGCGGCGCTGCGCCAGCCTGCGAAGCATTTTCCGGTAGGGCCGCGGCTCTGGCGACAGCTCCCACGCCGGAAGAGCCAGGAGGGAAAGCCGTGCCTCGTTGGAAAGCTCTTTGGCAGCCGCTCGTGTGGCCCCACAGCCCGTGGGGCTGCGGGCTTTGCGGCGGCCGTCAGCCTCAGTGCCACCGGCGCCCACGTCGGGCTGCCGCGCCAGCCTGCGAAGCATTTTCCGGTAGGGCCGCGGCTCTGGCGACAGCTCCCACGGCCGAAGAGCCAGGAGGGAAAGCCGTGCCTTGATGGAAAGCTCTTTGGCAGCCACTCGCATGGCCCTAAAGCCTGTGGGGCTGCGGGCTTTGCGGCGGCCGTCAGCCTGGGCGACACCGGCGCCCACGTGGCGCCGCCGCGTCAGCCTGCGAAGCATTTTCCGGTAGGGCCGCGGCTCTGGCGACAGCTCCCACGCCCGAAGAGCCAGGAGGGAAAGCCGTGCCTCATTGGAAAGCTCTTTGGCAGCCACTCACATGGCCCCACAGCCCGTGGGGCTGCGGGCTTTCCGGCGGCCGTCAGCCTCGGCGCCACCGGCGCCTACGTGGCACGACCGCGCCAGCCTGCGAAGCATTTTCCGGTAGGGCCGCGGCTCTGGCGAAAGCTCCCACACCCGAAGAGCCAGGAGGGAAAGCCGTGCCTCGTTGGAAAGCTCTTTGGCCGCCGCTCGCGTGGCCCCACAGCCCGTGGGGCTGCGGGCTTTGCGGCGGCCGTCAGCCTCGGCGCCACCGGCGCCCACGTGGCGCCGCCGCACCAGCCTGCGAAGCATTTTGCGGTAGGGCCGCGGCTCTGGCGACAGCTCCCACGCCTGAAGAGCCAGGAGGGAAAGCTCTGCCTCGTTGGAAAGCTCTTTGGCAGCCGCTCGCGTGGCCCCACAGCCCGTGGGGCTGCGGGCTTTCCGGCGGCCGTCAGCATGGGTGACACCGGCGCCCACGTGGGGCCTCCGCGCCAGCCTGCGAAGCATTTTCCGGTAGGGCCGCGGCTCTGGCGACAGCTCCCACGCCCGAAGAGCCAGGAGGGAAAGCCGTGCCTCGTTGGAAAGCTCTTTGGCAGCCGCTCGCGTGGCCCCACAGCCCATGGGGCTGCGGGCTTTGCGGCGGCCGTCAGCTTGGGCGACACCGGCGCCCACGTGGCGCCGCCGCGCCAGCCTGCGAAGCATTTTCTGGTAGGGCCGCATCTCTAGCGACAGCTCCCACAGCCAAAGAGCCAGGAGGGAAAGCCGTGCCTCGTTGGAAAGCTCTTTGGCAGCCACTCACGTCGCCCCACAGCCCGTGGGACTGCGGGCTTTGCGGCAGCCGTCAGCCTGGGCGACACCGGCGCCCACGTGGCGCCGCCGCGCCAGCCTGCGAATCATTTTCCGGTAGGGCCGCGGCTCTGGCAACAGCTCCCACGCCCGAAGAGCCAGGAGGGAAAGCCGTGCCTCGTTGGAAAGCTCTTTGGCAGCCGCTAGCGTGGCCCCACAGCCCATGGGGCTGCGGGCTTTCCGGCGGCCATCAGCCTCTGCGCCACCGGCGCCCACGTGGCGCCGCTGCGCCAGCCTGCGAAGCATTTTCCGGTAGGGCCGCGACTCTGGCGACAGCTCCCACGCCCGAAGAGCCAGGAGGGAAAGCCGTGCCTCGTTGGAAAGCTCTTTGGCAGCCGCTTGCGTGGCCCCACAGCCCATGGGGCTGCGGGCTTTGCGGCGGCCGTCAGCCTCGGCGCCACCGGCGCCCACATTGCGGCGCTGCGCCAGCCTGCGAAGCATTTTCCGGTAGGGCCGCGGCTCTGGCGACAGCTCCCACGCCCGAAGAGCCAGGAGGGAAAGCCGTGCCTCGTTCGAAAGCTCTTTGGCAGCCGCTCGTGTGGCCCCACAGCCCGTGGGGCTGTGGTCTTTGCGGCGGCCGTCAGCCTGGGCGACAGCGGCGCCCACGTCGGGCTGCCGCGCCAGCCTGCGAAGCATTTTCCGGTAGGGCCGCGGCTCTGGCGACAGCTCCCACGGCCGAAGAGCCAGGAGGGAAAGCCTTGCCTTGATGGAAAGCTCTTTGGCAGCCACTCGCATGGCCCTAAAGCCTGTGGGGCTGCGGGCTTTGCGGGGGCCGTCAGCCTCGGCGCCACCGGCGCCCACGTGGGGCCGCTGCGCCAGCCTGCGAAGCATTTTCCGGTAGGGCCGCGGCTCTGGCGACAGCTCCCACGCCCGAAGAGCCAGGAGGGAAAGCCGTGCCTCATTGGAAAGCTCTTTGGCAGCCACTCACATGGCCCCACAGCCCGTGGGGCTCCGGGCTTTCCGGCGGCTGTCAGCCTCGGCGCCACCGGCGCCCACGTGGCACGACCGCGCCAGCCTGCGAAGCATTTTCCGGTAGGGCCGCGTCTCTGGCGACAGCTCCCACGCCCGAAGAGCCAGGAGGGAAAGCCGTGCCTCGTTGGAAAGCTCTTTGGCAGCCGCTCGCGTGGCCCCACAGCCCGTGGGGCTGCGGGCTTTGCGGCGGCCGTCAGCCTCAGCGCCACAGGCGCCCACGTTGCGCCGCTGCACCAGCCTGCGAAGCATTTTCCGGTAGGCCGCGGCTCTGGCGACAGCTCCCACACTCGAAGAGCCAGGAGGGAAAGCCGTGCCTCGTTGGAAAGCTCTTTGGCCGCCGCTCGCGTGGCCCCACAGCCCGTGGGGCTGCGGGCTTTGCGGCGGCCGTCAGCCTCGGCGCCACCGGCGCCCACGTGGCGCCGCTGCACCAGCCTGCGAAGCATTTTGCGGTAGGGCCGCGGCTCTGACGACAGCTCCCACGCCTGAAGAGCCAGGAGGGAAAGCCGTGCCTCGTTGGAAAGCTCTTTGGCAGCCGCTCGCGTGGCCCCACAGCCCGTGGGGCTGCGGGCTTTCCGGCGGCCGTCAGCATGGGCGACACCGGCGCCCAGGTGGGGCCTCCGCGCCAGCCTGCGAAGCATTTTCCGGTAGGGCCGCGGCTCTGGCGACAGCTCCCACGCCCGAAGAGCCAGGAGGGAAAGCCGTGCCTCGTTGGAAAGCTCTTTGGCAGCCGCTCGCGTGTCCCCACAGCCCGTGGGGCTGCGGGCTTTCCGGAGGCCGTCAGCCTCAGCGCCACCCGCGCCCACGTGGCACCGCTGCACCAGCCTGCGAAGCATTTTCCGGTAGGGCCGCGGCTCTGGCGACAGCTCCCACGGCCGAAGAGCCAGGAGGGAAAGCCGTGCCTCGTTGGAAAGCTCTTTGGCAGCCGCTTGCGTGGCCCCACAGCCCATGGGGCTGCGGGCTTTGCGGCGGCCGTCAGCCTCGGCGCCACCGGCGCCCACGTGGCACCGCCGCGCCAGCCTGCGAAGCATTTTCCGGTAGGGCCGCGTCTCTGGCGACAGCTCCCACGCCCGAAGAGCCAGGAGGGAAAGCCGTGCCTCGTTGGAAAGCTCTTTGGCCGCCGCTGGCGTGGCCCCACAGCCCGTGGGGCTGCGGGCTTTGCGGCGGCCGTCAGCATGGGCGACACGGGCGCCCAGGTGGGGCCGCCGCGCCAGCCTGCGAAGCATTTTCCGGTAGGGCCGCGGCTCTGGCGACAGCTCCCACGCCCGAAGAGCCAGGAAGGAAAGCCGTGCCTCGTTGGAAAGCTCTTTGGCAGCCGCTCGAGTGTCCCCACAGCCCGTGGGGCTGCGGGCTTTGCGGCGGCTGTCAGCCTCGGCGCCACCGGCGCCCACGTGGCACGACCGCGCCAGCCTGTGAAGCATTTTCCGGTAGGGCCGCGGCTCTGGCGACAGCTCCCACGCCCGAAGAGCCAGGAGGGAAAGCCGTGCCTCGTTGGAAAGCTCTTTGGCAGCCGCTCGCGTGGCCCCACAGCCCGTGGGGCTGCGGGCTTTCCGGCGGCCGTCAGCCTCGGCGCAACCGGCGCCCACGTGGCGCCGCCGCGACAGCCTGCGAAGCATTTTCTGGTAGGGCCGCCGCTCTGGCGACAGCTCCCATGCCCGAAGAGCCAGGAGGGAAAGCCGTGCCTCGTTGGAAAGCTCTTTGGCAGCCGCTCGCGTGGCCCCACAGCCCATGCGGCTGCGGGCTTTGCGGCGGCCGTCAGCCTCGGCGCCACCGGCGCCCACATTGCGCCGCTGCGCCAGCCTGCGAAGCATTTTCCGGTAGGGCCGCGGCTCTGGCGACAGCTCCCACGCCTGAAGAGCCAGGAGGGAAAGCCGTGCCTCGTTGGAAAGCTCTTTGGCAGCCGCTCGCGTGTCCCCACAGCCCGTGGGGCTGCGGGCTTTCCGGCGGCCGTCAGCATGGGCGACACCGGCGCCCAGGTGGGGCCGCCGCGCCAGCCTGCGAAGCATTTTCCGGTAGGGCCGCGGCTCTGGCGACAGCTCCCACGCCCGAAGAGCCAGGAGGGAAAGCCGTGCCTCGTTGGAAAGCTCTTTGGCAGCCGCTCGCGTGTCCCCACAGCCCGTGGGGCTGCGGGCTTTGCGGAGGCCGTCAGCCTCAGCGCCACCGGCGCCTAGGTGGGGCCGCCGCACCAGCCTGCGAAGCATTTTGCGGTAGGGCCGCGTCTCTGGCGACAGCTCCCACGGCCGAAGAGCCAGGAGGGAAAGCCGTGCCTCGTTGGAAAGCTCTTTGGCAGCCGCTCGCGTGGTCCCACAGCCCATGGGGCTGCGGGCTTTGCGGCGGCCGTCAGCCTCGGCGCCACCGGCGCCCACATGGCGCCGCCGCGCCAGCCTGCGAAGCATTTTCCGGTAGGGCCGCGGCTCTGGCGACAGCTCCCACGCCCGAAGAGCCAGGAGGGAAAGCCATGCCTCGTTGGAAAGCTCTTTGGCAGCCGCTCACGTGGCCCCACAGCCCATGGGGCTGCGGGCTTTCCGGCGGCCGTCAGCCTCGGTGCCATCGGCGCCCAGGTGGGGCCGCCGTGCCAGCCTGCGAAGCATTTTCCGGTAGGGCCGCGGCTCTGGCGACATCTCCCACGCCCGAAGAGCCAGGAGGGAAAGCCGTGCCTCGTTGGAAAGCTCTTTGGCAGCCGCTCGCGTGGCCCCACAGCCCATGGGGCTGCGGGCTTTGCGGCGGCCGTCAGCCTCGGCGACACCGGCGCCCAGGTGGGACCGCCGCGCCAGCCTGCGAAGCATTTTCCGGTAGGGCCGCGGCTCTGGCGACAGCTCCCACGCCCGAAGAGCCAGGAGGGAAAGCCGTGCCTCGTTGGAAAGCTCTTTGGCAGCCGCTCGCGTGGCCCCACAGCCCGTGGGGCTGCGGGCTTTCCGGCAGCCGTCAGCCTCGGCGCCACCGGCGCCCACGTGGCACCGCTGCACCAGCCTGCGAAGCATTTTCCGGTAGGGCCGCGGCTCTGGCGACAGCTCCCACGCCCGAAGAGCCAGGAGGGAAAGCCGTGCCTCGTTGGAAAGCTCTTTGGCAGCCACGCGCGTGGCCCCACAGCCCGTGGGGCTGCGGGCTTTCCGGCAGCCGTCAGCCTCGGCGCCACCGGCGCCCACGTGGCACCGCTGCACCAGCCTGCGAAGCATTTTCCGGTAGGGCCGCGGCTCTGGCGACAGCTCCCACGGCCGAAGAGCCAGGAGGGAAAGCCGTGCCTCGTTGGAAAGCTCTTTGGCAGCCGCTTGCGTGGCCCCACAGCCCGTGGGGCTGCGGGCTTTGCGGCGGCCGTCAGCCTCGGCGCCACCGGCGCCCACGTTGCGCCGCCGCGCCAGCCTGCGAAGCATTTTCCGGTAGGACCGCGTCTCTGGCGACAGCTCCCACGCCTGAAGAGCCAGGAGGGAAAGCCATGCCTCGTTGGAAAGCTCTTTGGCAGCCGCTCGCTTGGCCCCACAGCCCATGGGGGTGCGGGCTTTCCGGCGGCCGTCAGCCTGGGCGACACCGGTGCCCACGTGGCGCCGCCGCGCCAGCCTGCGAATCATTTTCCGGTAGGGCCGCGGCTCTGGCGACAGCTCCCACGGCCGAAGAGCCAGGAGGGAAAGCCGTGCCTCGTTGGAAAGCTCTTTGGCAGCCACTCACGTGGCCCCACAGCCCGTGGGGCTGCGGGCTTTGCGGCGGCTGTCAGCCTCGGCGCCACCGGCGCCCACGTGGCACGACCGCGCCAGCCTGCGAAGCATTTTGCGGTAGGGCCGCGGCTCTGGCCACAGCTCCCACGCCCGAAGAGCCAGGAGGGAAAGCCGTGCCTCGTTGGAAAGCTCTTTGGCAGCCGCTCGCGTGGCCCCACAGCCCATGGGGCTGCGGGCTTTCCGGAGGCCGTCAGCCTCAGCGCCACCGGCGCCCACCTTGCGCCGCCGCGCCAGCCTGCGAAGCATTTTCCTGTAGGGCCGCGTCTCTGGCGACAGCTCCCACGCCCGAAGAGCCAGGAGGGAAAGCCGTGCCTCGTTGGAAAGCTCTTTGGCAGCCGCTCGCTTGGCCCCACAGCCCATGGGGCTGCGGGCTTTCCGGCGGCCGTCAGCCTGGGCGACACCGGCGCCCAGGTGGGGCCGACGCGCTAGCCTGCGAAGCATTTTCCGGTAGGGCCGCGGCTCTGGCGACAGCTCCCACGCCCGAAGAGCCAGGAGGGAAAGCCGTGCCTCGTTGGAAAGCTCTTTGGCAGCCGCTCGCTTGGCCCCACAGCCCATGGGGCTGCGGGCTTTCCAGCGGCCGTCAGCCTGGGCGACACCGGCGCCCAGGTGGGGCCGACGCGCCAGCCTGCGAAGCATTTTCCGGTAGGGCCGCGGCTCTGGCGACAGCTCCCACGCCCGAAGAGCCAGGAGGGAAAGCCGTGCCTCGTTGGAAAGCACTTTGGCAGCCACTCAGGTGGCCCCACAGCCCATGGGGCTGCGGGCTTTGCGGCGGCTGTCAGCCTCGGCGCCACCGGCGCCCAAATCGGGCCACCGCGCCAGCCTGCGAAGCATTTTCCGGTAGGGCCGCGGCTCTGGCGACAGCTCCCACGCCCGAAGAGCCAGGAGGGAAAGCCGTGCCTCGCTGGAAAGCTCTTTGGCAGCCCCTCGCGTGGCCCCACAGCCCATGGGGCTGCGGGCTTTCCGGCGGCCATCAGCCTCTGCGCCACCGGCGCCCACGTTGCGCCGTCGCGCCAGCCTGCGAAGCATTTTCCGGTAGGGCCGCGGCTCTGGCGACAGCTCCCACCCCTTAAGAGCCAGGAGGGAAAGCCATGCCCTGTTGGAAAGCTCTTTGGCAGCCGCTCACGTGGCCCCACAGCCCATGGGGCTGCGGGCTTTGCGGCGGCCGTCAGCCTTGGCGCCACCGGCGCCCACATTGCGCCGCCGCGCCAGCCTGCGAAGCATTTTCCGGTAGGGCCGCGTCTCTGGCGACAGCTCCCACGCCCGAAGAGCCAGGAGGGAAAGCCGTGCCTCGTTGGAAAGCTCTTTGGCAGCCACTCGCATGGCCCTAACGCCTGTGGGGCTGCGGGCTTTGCGGCGGCCATCAGCCTCGGCGCCACCGGCGCCCATGTGTCGCCGCCGCGCCAGCCTGCAAAGCATTTTCCGGTAGGGCCGCGGCTCTGGCGACAGCTCCCACGCCCGAAGAGCCAGGAGGGAAAGCCGTGCCTCATTGGAAAGCTCTTTGGCAGCCACTCACGTGGCCCCACAGCCCGTGGGGCTGCGGGCTTTGCGGCGGCTGTCAGCCTCGGCGCCACCGGCGCCCACGTGGCGCCGCCGCGCCAGCCTGCGAAGCATTTTCCGGTAGGGCCGCGGCTCTGGCGACAGCTCCCACGCCCGAAGAGCCAGGAGGGAAAGCCGTGCCTCGTTGGAAAGCTCTTTGGCAGCCACGCGCGTGGCCCCACAGCCCGTGAGGCTGCGGACTTTGCGGCGGCCGTCAGCCTGGGCGACACCGGCGCCCACGTGGGGCCACCGCGCCAGCCTGCAAAGCATTTTCCGGTAGGGCCGCGGCTCTGGCGACAGCTCCCACTCCCGAAGGGCCAGGAGGGAAAGCCGTGCCTCGTTGGAAAGCTCTTTGGCAGCCGTTCGCGTGGCCCCACAGCCCATGGGGCTGCGGGCTTTGCGGCGGCCGTCAGCCTGGACGACACCGGTGCCCACGTGGCGCCGCCGCGCCAGCCTGCGAAGCATTTTCCGTTAGGGCCGCGTCTCTGGCGACAGCTCCCACGCCCGAAGAGCCAGGAGGGAAAGCCGTGCCTCGTTGGAAAGCTCTTTGGCAGCCGCTCGCGTGGCCCCACAGCCCGTGGGGCTGCGGGCTTTGCGGCGGCCGTCAGCCTCGGCGCCACCGGCGCCCACGTTGCGCCGCCGCGCCAGCCTGCGAAGCATTTTCCGGTAGGGCCGCGGCTCTGGCGACAGCTCCCACGCCCGAAGAGCCAGGAGGGAAAGCCGTGCCTCGTTGGAAAGCTCTTTGGCAGCCGCTCGCGTGGCCCCACAGCCCATGGGGCTGCGGGCTTTGCGGCGGCCGTCAGCCTGGGCGACACCGGCGCCCAGGTGGGGCCGCCGCGCCAGCCTGCGAAGCATTTTCCGGTAGGGCCGCGGCTCTGGCGACAGCTCCCACGCCCGAAGAGCCAGGAGGGAAAGCCGTGCCTCGTTGGAAAGCTCTTTGGCAGCAGCTAGCGTGGCCCCACAGCCCATGGGGCTGCGGGCTTTGCGGCGGCCTTCAGCCTGGGCGCCACCGGCGCCCACGTTGCGCCGCCGCGCCAGCCTGCGAAGAATTTACCGGTAGGGCCGCGGCTCTGGCGACAGCTCCCACGCCCGAAGAGCCAGGAGGGAAAGCCGTGCCTCGTTGGAAAGCTCTTTGGCAGCCGCTCGCGTGGCCCCACAGCCCATGGGGCTGCGGGCTTTGCGGCGGCCGTCAGCCTCAGCGCCACCGGCACCCACGTTGCGCCGCCGCGCCAGCCTGCGAAGCATTTTCCGGTAGGGCCGCGGCTCTGGCGACAGCTCCCACGCCCGAAGAGCCAGGAGGGAAAGCCGTGCCTCGTTGGAAAGCTCTTTGGCAGCCGCTCGCGTGGCCCCACAGCCCGTGGGGCTGCGGGCTTTGCGGCGGCCGTCAGCCTCGGCGCCACCGGCGCCCACGTTGCGCCGCCGCGCCAGCCTGCAAAGCATTTTCCGGTTGGGCCGCGGCTCTGGCGACAGCTCCCACGCCCGAAGAGCCAGGAGGGAAAGCCGTGCCTCGTTGGAAAGCTCTTTGGCAGCCGCTCGCGTGGCCCCACAGCCCATGGGGCTGCGGGCTTTGCAGCGGCCGTCAGCCTCGGCGCCACCAGCGCCCACATTGCGCCGCTGCGCCAGCCTGCGAAGCATTTTCCGGTAGGGCCGCGTCTCTGGCGACAGCTCCCACGCCCGAAGAGCCAGGAGGGAAAGCCATGCCTCGTTGGAAAGCTCTTTGGCAGCCGCTCGCGTGGCCCCACAGCCCGTGGGGCTGCGGGCTTTGCGGCAGCCGTCAGCCTTGGCGCCACCGGCGCCCACGTGGCGCCGCCGCGCCAGCCTGCGAAGCATTTTCCGGTAGGGCCGCGGCTCTGACG
This sequence comes from Larus michahellis, assembly GCF_964199755.1. Lineage (NCBI taxonomy): Eukaryota > Metazoa > Chordata > Aves > Charadriiformes > Laridae > Larus > Larus michahellis. The sequence goes on along the minus strand of NW_027436180.1, from coordinate 132,360 downwards.
ACAGCTCCCACGGCCGAAGAGCCAGGAGGGAAAGCCGTGCCTCGTTGGAAAGCTCTTTGACAGCCGCTCGCGTGGCCCCACAGCCCGTGGGGCTGCGGGCTTTCCGGAGGCCGTCAGCCTCGGCGCCACCGGCGCCCACGTGGCGCCGCCGCGCCAGCCTGCGAAGCATTTTCCGGTAGGGCCGTGGCTCTGGCGACAGCTCCCACGCCCGAAGAGCCAGGAGGGAAAGCCGTGCCTCATTGGAAAGCTCTTTGGCAGCCACTCACGTGGCCCCACAGCCCGTGGGGCTGCGGGCTTTGTGGCGGCTGTCAGCCTCGGCGCCACCGGCGCCCACGTGGCACAACCGCGCCAGCCTGCGAAGCATTTTCCGGTAGGGCCGCGTCTCTGGCGACAGCTCCCACGCCCGAAGAGCCAGGAGGGAAAGCCGTGCCTCGTTGGAAAGCTCTTTGGCCGCCGCTCGCGTGGCCCCACAGTACATGGGGCTGCGGGCTTTGCGGAGGCCGTCAGCCTCGGCGCCACCGGCGCCCACGTTGTGCTGCCGCGCCAGCCTGCGAAGCATTTTCCGGTAGGGCCGCGGCTCTGGCGACAGCTCCCACGCCCGAAGAGCCAGGAGGGAAAGCCGTGCCTCGTTGGAAAGCTCTTTGTCAGCCGCTCGCATGGCCCCACAGCCCGTGGGGCTGCGGGCTTTCCGGCGGCTGTCAGCCTGGGCGCCACCGGCGCCCACGTCGGGCCGCCGCGCCAGCCTGCGAAGCATTTTCCGGTAGGGCCGCGGCTCTGGCGACAGCTCCCACGGCCGAAGAGCCAGGAGGGAAAGCCATGCCTCGTTGGAAAGCTCTTTGGCAGCCACGCGCGTGGCCCCACAGCCCGTGAGGCTGCGGGCTTTGCGGTGGCCGTCAGCCTGGGCGACACCGGCGCCCACGTGGGGCCACCGCGCCAGCCTGCAAAGCATTTTCCCGTAGGGCCGCGGCTCTGGCGACAGCTCCCACTCCCGAAGGGCCAGGAGGGAAAGCCGTGCCTCGTTGGAAAGCTCTTTGGCAGCCGTTCGCGTGGCCCCACAGCCCATGGGGCTGCGGGCTTTGCGGCGGCCGTCAGCCTGGACGACACCGGTGCCCACGTGGCGCCGCCGCGCCAGCCTGCGAAGCATTTTCCGGTAGGGCCGCGTCTCTGGCGACAGCTCCCACGGCCGAAGAGCCAGGAGGGAAAGCCGTGCCTCGTTGGAAAGCTCTTTGGCAGCCGCTCGCGTGGCCCCACAGCCCATGGGGCTGCGGGCTTTCCGGCGGCCGTCAGCCTCGGCGCCACCGGCGCCCACGTTGCGCCGCCGCGCCAGCCTGCGAAGCATTTTCCGGTAGGGCCGCGGCTCTGGCGACAGCTCCCACGCCCGAAGAGCCAGGAGGGAAAGCCGTGCCTCATTGGAAAGCTCTTTGGCCGCCGCTCGCGTGGCCCCACAGCCCATGGGGCTGCGGGCTTTGCGGCGGCCGTCAGCCTGGGCGCCACCGGCGCCCACGTTGCGCCGCCGCGCCAGCCTGCGAAGCATTTTCCGGTAGGGCCGCGGCTCTGGCGACAGCTCCCACGCCCGAAGAGCCAGGAGGGAAAGCCGTGCCTCGTTGGAAAGCTCTTTGGCAGCCGCTCGCGTGGCCCCACAGCCCATGGGGCTGCGGGCTTTGCGGCGGCCGTCAGCCTCAGCGCCACCGGCACCCACGTTGCGCCTCCGTGCCAGCCTGCGAAGCATTTTCCGGTAGGGCCGCGGCTCTGGCGACAGCTCCCACGCCCGAAGAGCCAGGAGGGAAAGCCGTGCCTCGTTGGAAAGCTCTTTGGCAGCCGCTCGCGTGGCCCCACAGCCCGTGGGGCTGCGGGCTTTGCGGCGGCCGTTAGCCTCGGCGCCACCGGCGCCCACGTTGCGCCGCCGCGCCAGCCTGCAAAGCATTTTCCGGTTGGGCCGCGGCTCTGACGACAGCTCCCACGGCCGAAGAGCCAGGAGGGAAAGCCGTGCCTCGTTGGAAAGCTCTTTGGCAGCCGCTCGCGTGGCCCCACAGCCCGTGAGGCTGCGGGCTTTCAAGAGGCCATCAGCCTCGGCGCCACCGGAGCCCACGTGGCGCCGCCGCGCCAGCCTGCGAAGCATTTTCCGGTAGGGCCGTGGCTCTGGCGACAGCTCCCACGCCCGAAGAGCCAGGAGGGAAAGCCGTGCCTCATTGGAAAGCTCTTTGGCAGCCGCTCGCGTGGCCCTAAAGCCTGTGGGGCTGCGGGCTTTGCGGCGGCCGTCAGCCTGGGCGACACCGGCGCCCAGTTGATGCCGCCGCGCCAGCCTGCGAAGCATTTTCCGGTAGGGCCGCGGCTCTGGCAACAGCTCCCACGCCCGAAGAGCCAGGAGGGAAAGCCGTGCCTCGTTGGAAAGCTCTTTGGCAGCCACTCACATGGCCCCACAGCCCGTGGGGCTGCGTGATTTCCGGCGGCTGTCAGCCTCGGCGCCACCGGCGCCCACGTGGCGCGACCGCGCCAGCCTGCGAAGCATTTTCCGGTAGGGCCGCGGCTCTGGCGACAGCTCCCACGCCCGAAGAGCCAGGAGGGAAAGCCGTGCCTCGTTGGAAAGCTCTTTGGCAGCCGCTCGCGTGGCCCCACAGCCCGTGGGGCTGCGGGCTTTGCGGCGGCCGTCAGCCTCGGCGACACCGGCGCCCAGGTGGGGCCGCCACGGCAGCCTGCAAAGAATTTTCCGGTAGGGCCGCGGCTCTGGCGACAGCTCCCACGCCCGAAGAGCCAGGAGGGAAAGCCGTGCCTCGTTGGAAAGCTCTTTGGCAGCCGCTCACGTGGCCCCACAGCCCATGGGGCTGCGGGCTTTGCGGCGGCCGTCAGCCTCAGTGCCACCGGCGCCCACGTGGCGCCGCCGCGCCAGACTGCGAAGCATTTTCCGGTAGGGCCGCGGCTCTGGCGACAGCTCCCACGCCCGAAGAGCCAGGAGGGAAAGCCGTGCCTCATTGGAAAGCTCTTTGGCAGCCGCTCGCGTGGCCCCACAGCCCGTGGGGCTGCGGGCTTTGCGGCGGCCGCCAGCCTGGGCGACACCGGCGCCCACATGGGGCCGCCGCGCCAGCCTGCGAAGCATTTTGCGGTAGGGCCGCGTCTCTGGCGACAGCTCCCACGGCCGAAGAGCCAGGAGGGAAAGCCGTGCCTCGTTGGAAAGCTCTTTGGCAGCCGCTCGCGTGGCCCCACAGCCCGTGGGGCTGCGGGCTTTGCGGCGGCCGTCAGCCTCGGCGCCACGGGCGCCCAGGTGGGGCCGCTGCGCCAGCCTGCGAAGCATTTTCCGGTAGGGCCGCGGCTCTGGCGACAGCTCCCACGCCCGAAGAGCCAGGAGGGAAAGCCGTGCCTCGTTGGAAAGCTCTTTGGCAGCCGCTCGCGTGGCCCCACAGCCCGTGGGGCTGCGGGCTTTGCGGCGGCCGTCAGCCTCGGCGCCACCGGCGCCCACGTGGGGCCGCTGCGCCAGGCAGAGAAGCATTTTCCGGTAGGGCCGCGTCTCTGGCGACAGCTCCCACGCCCGAAGAGCCAGGAGGGAAAGCCGTGCCTCGTTGGAAAGCTCTTTGGCAGCCGCTCGCGTGGCCCCACAGCCCGTGGGGCTGCGGGCTTTGCGGCGGCCGTTAGCCTGGGCGACACCGGCGCCCACGTGGGGCCGCCGCGCCATCCTGCAAAGCATTTTCCGGTAGGGCTGCGTCTCTGGCGACAGCTCCCACGCCCGAAGAGCCAGGAGGGAAAGCCGTGCCTCGTTGGAAAGCTCTTTGGCAGCCGCTCGCGTTGCCCCACAGCCCATGGGGCTGCGGGCTTTGCGGCGGCCGTCAGCCTCGGCGCCACCGGCGCCCACGTCGGGCCGCCGCGCCAGCCTGCGAAGCATTTTCCGGTAGGGCCGCGGCTCTGGCGACAGCTCCCACGCCCGAAGAGCCAGGAGGGAAAGCCGTGCCTCGTTGGAAAGCTCTTTGGCAGCCGCTCGTGTGGCCCCACAGCCCGTGGGGCTGCGGGCTTTGCGGCGGCCGTCAGCCTCTGCGCCACCGGTGCCCACGTCGGGCCGCCGCGTCAGCCTGCGAAGCATTTTCCGGTAGGGCCGCGGCTCTGGCGACAGCTCCCACGCCCGAAGAGCCAGGAGGGAAAGCCGTGCCTCGTTGGAAAGCTCTTTGGCAGCCGCTCGCCTGGCCCCACAGCCCGTGGGGCTGCGGGCTTTGCGGTGGCCGTCAGCCTCGGCGCCACCGGCGCCCACGTGGCGCCGGCGCGCCAGCCTGCGAAGCATTTTCCGGTAGGGCCGCGGCTCTGGCGACAGCTCCCACGCCCAAAGAGCCAGGAGGGAAAGCCGTGCCTCGTTGGAAAGCTCTTTGGCAGCCGCTCGCGTGGCCCCACAGCCCGTGGGGCTGCGGGCTTTGCGGCGGCCGTCAGCCTGGGCGACACCGGCGCCCAGGTGGGGCCGCCGTGCCAGCCTGCGAAGCATTTTCCGGTAGGGCCTCGGCTCTGGCGACAGCTCCCACGGCCGAAGAGCCAGGAGGGAAAGCCGTGCCTCGTTGGAAAGCTCTTTGGCAGCCGCTCGCGTGGCCCCACAGCCCGTGGGGCTGCGGGCTTTGCGGTGGCCGTCAGCCTCGGCGCCACCGGCGCCCACGTGGCACGACCGCGCCAGCCTGCGAAGCATTTTGCGGTAGGGCCGCGGCTCTGGCGACAGCTCCCACGCCCGAAGAGCTAGGAGGGAAAGCCGTGCCTCGTTGGAAAGCTCTTTGGCAGCCGCTCGCGTGGCCCCACAGCCCGTGGGGCTGCGGGCTTTGCGGCGGCTGTCAGCCTCGGCGCCACCGGCGCCCACGTGGCACGACCGCGCCAGCCTGCGAAGCATTTTGCGGTAGGGCCGCGGCTCTGGCGACAGCTCCCACGCCCGAAGAGCTAGGAGGGAAAGCCGTGCCTCGTTGGAAAGCTCTTTGGCAGCCGCTCGCGTGGCCCCACAGCCCATGGGTCTGCGGGCTCTGCGGCGGTCGTCAGCCTCAGTGCCAGCGGCGCCCACGTGGGGCCACCGCGCCAGCCTGCAAAGCATTTTCCGGTAGGGCCGCGGCTCTGCCGACAGCTCCCACGCCCGAAGAGCCAGGAGGGAAAGCCGTGCCTCGTTGGAAAGCTCTTTGGCAGCCGCTCGCGTGGCCCCACAGCCCGTGGGGCTGCGGGCTTTGCGGCGGCTGTCAGCCTCGGCGCCACCGGCGCCCACGTGGCACGACCGCGCCAGACTGCGAAGCATTTTGCAGTAGGGCCGCGGCTCTGGCGACAGCTCCCACGGCCGAAGAGCCAGGAGGGAAAGCCGTGCCTCGTTGGAAAGCTCTTTGGCCGCCGCTCGCGTGGCCCCACAGCCCATGGGGCTGCGGGTTTTGCGGCGGCCGTCAGCCTCGGCGACACCGGCGCCCAGGTGGGGCCGCCGTGCCAGCCTGCGAAGCATTTTGCGGTAGGGCCGCGGCTCTGGCGACAGCTCCCACGCCCGAAGAGCCAGGAGGGAAAGCCATGCCTCGTTGGAAAGCTCTTTGGCAGCCGCTCGCGTGGCCCCACAGCCCATGGGGCTGCGGGCTTTGCGGCGGCCGTCAGCCTCGGCGCCACCGCGCCAGCCTGCGAAGCATTTTCCGGTAGGGCCGCGGCTCTGGCGACAGCTCCCACGGCCAAAGAGCCAGGAGGGAAAGCCGTGCCTCGTTGGAAAGCTCTTTGGCAGCCGCTCGCGTAGCCCCACAGCCCGTGGGGCTGCGGGCTTTGCGGCGGCCGTCAGCCTGGGCGACACCGGCGCCCAGGTGGGGCCGCCGCGCTGGCCTGCGAAGCATTTTCCGGTAGGGCCGCGGCTCTGGCGACAGCTCCCACGCCCGAAGAGCCAGGAGGGAAAGCCGTGCCTCGTTGGAAAGCTCTCTGGCAGCCGCTCGCGTGGCCCCACAGCCCGTGGGGCTGCGGGCTTTGCGGCGGCCGTCAGCCTGGGCGACACCGGCGCAATCGTGGCACCGCCGCGCCAGCCTGCGAAACATTTTCCGGTAGGGCCGCGGCTCTGGCGACAGCTCCCACGCCCGAAGAGCCAGGAGGGAAAGCCGTGCCTCGTTGGAAAGCTCTTTGGCAGCCGCTCGCGTGGCCCCACAGCCCGTGGGGCTGCGGGCTTTGCGGCGGCCGTCAGCCTCGGCGCCACCGGCGCCCACGTGGGGCCGCTGCGCCAGGCAGAGAAGCATTTTCCGGTAGGGCCGCGGCTCTGGCGACAGCTCCCACGCCCGAAGAGCCAGGAGGGAAAGCCGTGCCTCATTGGAAAGCTCTTTGGCAGCCGCTCGCGTGGCCCCACAGCCCGTGGGGCTGCGGGCTTTGCGGCGGCCGTCAGCCTCGGCGCCACCGGTGCCCACGTCGGGCCGCCGCGCCAGCCTGCGAAGCATTTTCCGGTAGGGCCGCAGCTCTGGCAACAGCTCCCACGCCCAAAGAGCCAGGAGGGAAAGCCGTGCCTCGTTGGAAAGCTCTTTGGCAGCCGTTCACGTGGCCCCACAGCCCGTGGGGCTGCGGGCTTTGCGGTGGCCGTCAGCCTCGGCGCCACCGGCGCCCAGGTGGGGCCGCCGTGCCAGCCTGCGAAGCATTTTCCGGTAGGGCCGCGGCTCTGGCGACAGCTCCCACGCCCGAAGAGCCAGGAGGGAAAGCCGTGCCTCGTTGGAAAGCTCTTTGGCAGCCGCTCGCGTGGCCCCACAGCCCATGGGGCTGCGGGCCCTGCGGCGGTCGTCAGCCTCAGCGCCACCGGCGCCCACGTTGCGCCGCTGCGCCAGGCAGAGAAGCATTTTCCGGTAGGGCCGCGTCTCTGGCGACAGCTCCCACGCCCGAAGAGCCAGGAGGGAAAGCCGTGCCTCGTTGGAAAGCTCTTTGGCAGCCGCTAGCGTGGCCCCACAGCCCATGGGGCTGCGGGCTTTGCGGTGGCCGTCAGCCTCGGCGCCACCGCGCCAGCCTGCGAAGCATTTTCCGGTAGGGCCGCGGCTCTGGCGACAGCTCCCACGCCCGAAGAGCTAGGAGGGAAAGCCGTGCCTCGTTGGAAAGCTCTTTGGCAGCCGCTTGCGTGGCCCCACAGCCCGTGGGGCTGCGGGCTTTGCGGCGGCCGTCAGCCTGGGCGACACTGGCGCCCAGGTGGGGCCGCCGCGCTGGCCTGCGAAGCATTTTCCGGTTGGGCCGCGGCTCTGGCGACAGCTCCCACGCCCGAAGAGCCAGGAGGGAAAGCCGTGCCTCGTTGGAAAGCTCTTTGGCAGCCGCTCGCGTGGCCCCACAGCCCGTGGGGCTGCGGGCTTTGCGGCGGCCGTCAGCCTCGGCGCCACCGGCGCCCACGTGGGGCCGCTGCGCCAGCCTGAGAAGCATTTTGCGGTAGGGCCGCGGCTCTGGCGACAGCTCCCACGCCCAAAGAGCCAGGAGGGAAAGCCGTGCCTCGTTGGAAAGCTCTTTGGCAGCCGCTCGCGTGGCCCCACAGCCCGTGGGGCTGCGGGCTTTGCGGCGGCCGTCAGCCTCGGCGCCACCGGCGCCCACGTCGGGCCGACGCGCCAGCCTGCGAAGCATTTTCCGGTAGGGCCGCGTCTCTGGCGACAGCTCCCACGCCCGAAGAGCCAGGAGGGAAAGCCGTGCCTCGTTGGAAAGCTCTTTGGCAGCCACTCAAGTGGCCCCACAGCCCGTGGGGCTGCGGGCTTTGCGGCAGCCGTCAGCCTGGGCGACACCGGCGCCCACGTGGCGCCGCCGCGCCAGCCTGCGAAGCATTTTCCGGTAGGGCCGCGGCTCTGGCGACAGCTCCCACGGCCAAAGAGCCAGGAGGGAAAGCCATGCCTCGTTGGAAAGCTCTTTGGCAGCCGCTCGCATGGCCCCACAGCCCATGGGGCTGCGGGCTTTGCGGCGGCCGTCAGCCTCGGCGCCACCGGCGCCCACGTGGCACGACCGCGCCAGCCTGCGAAGCATTTTCCGGTAGGGCCGCGGCTCTGGCGACAGCTCCCACGCCCGAAGAGCTAGGAGGGAAAGCCGTGCCTCGTTGGAAAGCTCTTTGGCAGCCGCTCGCGTGGCCCCACAGCCCATGGGTCTGCGGGCTCTGCGGCGGTCGTCAGCCTCAGCGCCACCGGCGCCCAGGTGGGGCCGCCGCGCCAGCCTGCGAAGCATTTTCCGGTAGGGCCGCGGCTCTGGCGACAGCTCCCACGCCCGAAGAGCCAGGAGGGAAAGCCGTGCCTCGTTGGAAAGCTCTTTGGCAGCCGCTCGCGTGGCCCCACAGCCCGTGGGGCTGCGGGCTTTGCGGCAGCCGTCAGCCTCGGCGCCACCGGCGCCCACGTGGCGCCGCCGCGCCAGCCTGCGAAGCATTTTCCGGTAGGGCCGCGGCTCTGACGACAGCTCCCACGGCCGAAGAGCCAGGAGGGAAAGCCGTGCCTCGTTGGAAAGCTCTTTGACAGCCGCTCGCGTGGCCCCACAGCCCGTGGGGCTGCGGGCTTTCCGGAGGCCGTCAGCCTCGGCGCCACCGGCGCCCACGTGGCGCCGCCGCGCCAGCCTGCGAAGCATTTTCCGGTAGGGCCGTGGCTCTGGCGACAGCTCCCACGCCCGAAGAGCCAGGAGGGAAAGCCGTGCCTCATTGGAAAGCTCTTTGGCAGCCACTCACGTGGCCCCACAGCCCGTGGGGCTGCGGGCTTTGTGGCGGCTGTCAGCCTCGGCGCCACCGGCGCCCACGTGGCACAACCGCGCCAGCCTGCGAAGCATTTTCCGGTAGGGCCGCGTCTCTGGCGACAGCTCCCACGCCCGAAGAGCCAGGAGGGAAAGCCGTGCCTCGTTGGAAAGCTCTTTGGCCGCCGCTCGCGTGGCCCCACAGTACATGGGGCTGCGGGCTTTGCGGAGGCCGTCAGCCTCGGCGCCACCGGCGCCCACGTTGTGCTGCCGCGCCAGCCTGCGAAGCATTTTCCGGTAGGGCCGCGGCTCTGGCGACAGCTCCCACGCCCGAAGAGACAGGAGGGAAAGCCGTGCCTCGTTGGAAAGCTCTTTGTCAGCCGCTCGCATGGCCCCACAGCCCGTGGGGCTGCGGGCTTTCCGGCGGCTGTCAGCCTGGGCGCCACCGGCGCCCACGTCGGGCCGCCGCGCCAGCCTGCGAAGCATTTTCCGGTAGGGCCGCGGCTCTGGCGACAGCTCCCACGGCCGAAGAGCCAGGAGGGAAAGCCATGCCTCGTTGGAAAGCTCTTTGGCAGCCACGCGCGTGGCCCCACAGCCCGTGAGGCTGCGGGCTTTGCGGTGGCCGTCAGCCTGGGCGACACCGGCGCCCAGGTGGGGCCGCCACGGCAGCCTGCAAAGAATTTTCCGGTAGGGCCGCGGCTCTGGCGACAGCTCCCACGCCCGAAGAGCCAGGAGGGAAAGCCGTGCCTCGTTGGAAAGCTCTTTGGCAGCCGCTCACGTGGCCCCACAGCCCATGGGGCTGCGGGCTTTGCGGCGGCCGTCAGCCTCAGTGCCACCGGCGCCCACGTGGCGCCGCCGCGCCAGACTGCGAAGCATTTTCCGGTAGGGCCGCGGCTCTGGCGACAGCTCCCACGCCCGAAGAGCCAGGAGGGAAAGCCGTGCCTCATTGGAAAGCTCTTTGGCAGCCGCTCGCGTGGCCCCACAGCCCGTGGGGCTGCGGGCTTTGCGGCGGCCGCCAGCCTGGGCGACACCGGCGCCCACATGGGGCCGCCGCGCCAGCCTGCGAAGCATTTTGCGGTAGGGCCGCGTCTCTGGCGACAGCTCCCACGGCCGAAGAGCCAGGAGGGAAAGCCGTGCCTCGTTGGAAAGCTCTTTGGCAGCCGCTCGCGTGGCCCCACAGCCCGTGGGGCTGCGGGCTTTGCGGCGGCCGTCAGCCTCGGCGCCACGGGCGCCCAGGTGGGGCCGCTGCGCCAGCCTGCGAAGCATTTTCCGGTAGGGCCGCGTCTCTGGCGACAGCTCCCACGCCCGAAGAGCCAGGAGGGAAAGCCGTGCCTCGTTGGAAAGCTCTTTGGCAGCCGCTCGCGTGGCCCCACAGCCCGTGGGGCTGCGGGCTTTGCGGCGGCCGTCAGCCTCGGCGCCACCGGCGCCCACGTGGGGCCGCTGCGCCAGGCAGAGAAGCATTTTCCGGTAGGGCCGCGTCTCTGGCGACAGCTCCCACGCCCGAAGAGCCAGGAGGGAAAGCCGTGCCTCGTTGGAAAGCTCTTTGGCAGCCGCTCGCGTGGCCCCACAGCCCGTGGGGCTGCGGGCTTTGCGGCGGCCGTTAGCCTGGGCGACACCGGCGCCCACGTGGGGCCGCCGCGCCATCCTGCAAAGCATTTTCCGGTAGGGCTGCGTCTCTGGCGACAGCTCCCACGCCCGAAGAGCCAGGAGGGAAAGCCGTGCCTCGTTGGAAAGCTCTTTGGCAGCCGCTCGCGTTGCCCCACAGCCCATGGGGCTGCGGGCTTTGCGGCGGCCGTCAGCCTCGGCGCCACCGGCGCCCACGTCGGGCCGCCGCGCCAGCCTGCGAAGCATTTTCCGGTAGGGCCGCGGCTCTGGCGACAGCTCCCACGCCCGAAGAGCCAGGAGGGAAAGCCGTGCCTCGTTGGAAAGCTCTTTGGCAGCCGCTCGTGTGGCCCCACAGCCCGTGGGGCTGCGGGCTTTGCGGCGGCCGTCAGCCTCTGCGCCACCGGTGCCCACGTCGGGCCGCCGCGTCAGCCTGCGAAGCATTTTCCGGTAGGGCCGCGGCTCTGGCGACAGCTCCCACGCCCGAAGAGCCAGGAGGGAAAGCCGTGCCTCGTTGGAAAGCTCTTTGGCAGCCGCTCGCCTGGCCCCACAGCCCGTGGGGCTGCGGGCTTTGCGGTGGCCGTCAGCCTCGGCGCCACCGGCGCCCACGTGGCGCCGGCGCGCCAGCCTGCGAAGCATTTTCCGGTAGGGCCGCGGCTCTGGCGACAGCTCCCACGCCCAAAGAGCCAGGAGGGAAAGCCGTGCCTCGTTGGAAAGCTCTTTGGCAGCCGCTCGCGTGGCCCCACAGCCCGTGGGGCTGCGGGCTTTGCGGCGGCCGTCAGCCTGGGCGACACCGGCGCCCAGGTGGGGCCGCCGTGCCAGCCTGCGAAGCATTTTCCGGTAGGGCCTCGGCTCTGGCGACAGCTCCCACGGCCGAAGAGCCAGGAGGGAAAGCCGTGCCTCGTTGGAAAGCTCTTTGGCAGCCGCTCGCGTGGCCCCACAGCCCGTGGGGCTGCGGGCTTTGCGGTGGCCGTCAGCCTCGGCGCCACCGGCGCCCACGTGGCACGACCGCGCCAGCCTGCGAAGCATTTTGCGGTAGGGCCGCGGCTCTGGCGACAGCTCCCACGCCCGAAGAGCTAGGAGGGAAAGCCGTGCCTCGTTGGAAAGCTCTTTGGCAGCCGCTCGCGTGGCTCCACAGCCCGTGGGGCTGCGGGCTTTGCGGCGGCTGTCAGCCTCGGCGCCACCGGCGCCCACGTGGCACGACCGCGCCAGCCTGCGAAGCATTTTGCGGTAGGGCCGCGGCTCTGGCGACAGCTCCCACGCCCGAAGAGCTAGGAGGGAAAGCCGTGCCTCGTTGGAAAGCTCTTTGGCAGCCGCTCGCGTGGCCCCACAGCCCATGGGTCTGCGGGCTCTGCGGCGGTCGTCAGCCTCAGTGCCAGCGGCGCCCACGTGGGGCCACCGCGCCAGCCTGCAAAGCATTTTCCGTTAGGGCCGCGTCTCTGGCGACAGCTCCCACGCCCGAAGAGCCAGGAGGGAAAGCCGTGCCTCGTTGGAAAGCTCTTTGGCAGCCGCTCGCGTGGCCCCACAGCCCGTGGGGCTGCGGGCTTTGCGGCGGCTGTCAGCCTCGGCGCCACCGGCGCCCACGTGGCACGACCGCGCCAGACTGCGAAGCATTTTGCAGTAGGGCCGCGGCTCTGGCGACAGCTCCCACGGCCGAAGAGCCAGGAGGGAAAGCCGTGCCTCGTTGGAAAGCTCTTTGGCCGCCGCTCGCGTGGCCCCACAGCCCATGGGGCTGCGGGTTTTGCGGCGGCCGTCAGCCTCGGCGACACCGGCGCTTAGGTGGGGCCGCCGTGCCAGCCTGCGAAGCATTTTGCGGTAGGGCCGCGGCTCTGGCGACAGCTCCCACGCCCGAAGAGCCAGGAGGGAAAGCCATGCCTCGTTGGAAAGCTCTTTGGCAGCCGCTCGCGTGGCCCCACAGCCCATGGGGCTGCGGGCTTTGCGGCGGCCGTCAGCCTCGGCGCCACCGCGCCAGCCTGCGAAGCATTTTCCGGTAGGGCCGCGGCTCTGGCGACAGCTCCCACGGCCAAAGAGCCAGGAGGGAAAGCCGTGCCTCGTTGGAAAGCTCTTTGGCAGCCGCTCGCGTAGCCCCACAGCCCGTGGGGCTGCGGGCTTTGCGGCGGCCGTCAGCCTGGGCGACACCGGCGCCCAGGTGGGGCCGCCGCGCTGGCCTGCGAAGCATTTTCCGGTAGGGCCGCGGCTCTGGCGACAGCTCCCACGCCCGAAGAGCCAGGAGGGAAAGCCGTGCCTCGTTGGAAAGCTCTCTGGCAGCCGCTCGCGTGGCCCCACAGCCCGTGGGGCTGCGGGCTTTGCGGCGGCCGTCAGCCTGGGCGACACCGGCGCAATCGTGGCACCGCCGCGCCAGCCTGCGAAGCATTTTCCGGTAGGGCCGCGGCTCTGGCGACAGCTCCCACGCCCGAAGAGCCAGGAGGGAAAGCCGTGCCTCGTTGGAAAGCTCTTTGGCAGCCGCTCGCGTGGCCCCACAGCCCGTGGGGCTGCGGGCTTTGCGGCGGCCGTCAGCCTCGGCGCCACCGGCGCCCACGTGGGGCCGCTGCGCCAGGCAGAGAAGCATTTTCCGGTAGGGCCGCGGCTCTGGCGACAGCTCCCACGCCCGAAGAGCCAGGAGGGAAAGCCGTGCCTCATTGGAAAGCTCTTTGGCAGCCGCTCGCGTGGCCCCACAGCCCGTGGGGCTGCGGGCTTTGCGGCGGCCGTCAGCCTCGGCGCCACCGGTGCCCACGTCGGGCCGCCGCGCCAGCCTGCGAAGCATTTTCCGGTAGGGCCGCGGCTCTGGCAACAGCTCCCACGCCCGAAGAGCCAGGAGGGAAAGCCGTGCCTCGTTGGAAAGCTCTTTGGCAGCCGTTCACGTGGCCCCACAGCCCGTGGGGCTGCGGGCTTTGCGGTGGCCGTCAGCCTCGGCGCCACCGGCGCCCAGGTGGGGCCGCCGTGCCAGCCTGCGAAGCATTTTCCGGTAGGGCCGCGGCTCTGGCGACAGCTCCCACGCCCGAAGAGCCAGGAGGGAAAGCCGTGCCTCGTTGGAAAGCTCTTTGGCAGCCGCTCGCGTGGCCCCACAGCCCATGGGGCTGCGGGCCCTGCGGCGGTCGTCAGCCTCAGCGCCACCGGCGCCCACGTTGCGCCGCTGCGCCAGGCAGAGAAGCATTTTCCGGTAGGGCCGCGTCTCTGGCGACAGCTCCCACGCCCGAAGAGCTAGGAGGGAAAGCCGTGCCTCGTTGGAAAGCTCTTTGGCAGCCGCTAGCGTGGCCCCACAGCCCATGGGGCTGCGGGCTTTGCGGTGGCCGTCAGCCTCGGCGCCACCGCGCCAGCCTGCGAAGCATTTTCCGGTAGGGCCGCGGCTCTGGCGACAGCTCCCACGCCCGAAGAGCTAGGAGGGAAAGCCGTGCCTCGTTGGAAAGCTCTTTGGCAGCCGCTTGCGTGGCCCCACAGCCCGTGGGGCTGCGGGCTTTGCGGCGGCCGTCAGCCTGGGCGACACTGGCGCCCAGGTGGGGCCGCCGCGCTGGCCTGCGAAGCATTTTCCGGTTGGGCCGCGGCTCTGGCGACAGCTCCCACGGCCGAAGAGCCAGGAGGGAAAGCCGTGCCTCGTTGGAAAGCTCTTTGGCAGCCGCTCGCGTGGCCCCACAGCCCGTGGGGCTGCGGGCTTTCCGGCGGCCGTCAGCCTGGGCGACACCGGCGCCCAGGTGGGGCCGCCGCGCCAGCCTGCGAAGCATTTTCCGGTAGGGCCGCGGCTCTGGCGACAGCTCCCACGCCCGAAGAGCCAGGAGGGAAAGCCGTGCCTCGTTGGAAAGCTCTTTGGCAGTCGGTCGCGTGGCCCCACAGCCCGTGGGGCTGCGGGCTTCGCGGCGGCCGTCAGCCTCGGCGCCACCGGCGCCCACGTGGGGCCGCTGCGCCAGGCAGAGAAGCATTTTCCGGTAGGGCCGCGGCTCTGGCGACAGCTCCCACGCCCGAAGAGCCAGGAGGGAAAGCCGTGCCTCGTTGGAAAGCTCTTTGGCAGCCGCTCGCGTGGCCCCACAGCCCGTGGGGCTGCGGGCTTTGCGGCGGCCGTCAGCCTCGGCGCCACCGGCGCCCACGTGGGGCCGCTGCGCCAGCCTGAGAAGCATTTTGCGGTAGGGCCGCGGCTCTGGCGACAGCTCCCACGCCCAAAGAGCCAGGAGGGAAAGCCGTGCCTCGTTGGAAAGCTCTTTGGCAGCCGCTCGCGTGGCCCCACAGCCCGTGGGGCTGCGGGCTTTGCGGCGGCCGTCAGCCTCGGCGCCACCGGCGCCCACGTCGGGCCGACGCGCCAGCCTGCGAAGCATTTTCCGGTAGGGCCGCGTCTCTGGCGACAGCTCCCACGCCCGAAGAGCCAGGAGGGAAAGCCGTGCCTCGTTGGAAAGCTCTTTGGCAGCCACTCAAGTGGCCCCACAGCCCGTGGGGCTGCGGGCTTTGCGGCAGCCGTCAGCCTGGGCGACACCGGCGCCCACGTGGCGCCGCCGCGCCAGCCTGCGAAGCATTTTCCGGTAGGGCCGCGGCTCTGGCGACAGCTCCCACGGCCAAAGAGCCAGGAGGGAAAGCCATGCCTCGTTGGAAAGCTCTTTGGCAGCCGCTCGCATGGCCCCACAGCCCATGGGGCTGCGGGCTTTGCGGCGGCCGTCAGCCTCGGCGCCACCGGCGCCCACGTGGCACGACCGCGCCAGCCTGCGAAGCATTTTCCGGTAGGGCCGCGGCTCTGGCGACAGCTCCCACGCCCGAAGAGCTAGGAGGGAAAGCCGTGCCTCGTTGGAAAGCTCTTTGGCAGCCGCTCGCGTGGCCCCACAGCCCATGGGTCTGCGGGCTCTGCGGCGGTCGTCAGCCTCAGCGCCACCGGCGCCCAGGTGGGGCCGCCGCGCCAGCCTGCGAAGCATTTTCCGGTAGGGCCGCGGCTCTGGCGACAGCTCCCACGCCCGAAGAGCCAGGAGGGAAAGCCGTGCCTCGTTGGAAAGCTCTTTGGCAGCCGCTCGCGTGGCCCCACAGCCCGTGGGGCTGCGGGCTTTCCGGCGGCTGTCAGCCTCGGCGCCACCGGCGCCCACGTGGCACGACCGCGCCAGACTGCGAAGCATTTTCCGGTAGGGCCGCGGCTCTGGCGACAGCTCCCACGCCCGAAGAGCTAGGAGGGAAAGCCGTGCCTCGTTGGAAAGCTCTTTGGCAGCCGCTCGCGTGGCCCCACAGCCTGTGGGGCTGCGGGCTTTGCGGCGGCCGTCAGCCTGGGCGACACCGGCGCAATCGTGGCGCCGCCGCGCCAGCCTGCGAAGCATTTTCCGGTAGGGCCGCGGCTCTGGCGACAGCTCCCACGCCCGAAGAGCCAGGAAGGAAAGCCGTGCCTCGTTGGAAAGCTCTTTGGCAGCCGCTCACGTGGCCCCACAGCCCGTGGGGCTGCGGGCTTTGCGGCGGCCGTCAGCCTCGGCGCCACCGGCGCCCACGTGGGGCCGCTGCGCCAGGCAGAGAAGCATTTTCCGGTAGGGCCGCGGCTCTGGCGACAGCTCCCACGCCCGAAGAGCCAGGAGGGAAAGCCGTGCCTCGTTGGAAAGCTCTTTGGCAGCCGCTCGCGTGGCCCCACAGCCCGTGGGGCTGCTGGCTTTGCGGCGGCCGGTAGCCTGGGCGACACCGGCGCCCACGTGGGGCCGCCGCGCCATCCTGCAAAGCATTTTCCGGTAGGGCTGCGTCTCTGGCGACAGCTCCCACGCCCGAAGAGCCAGGAGGGAAAGCCGTGCCTCGTTGGAAAGCTCTTTGGCAGCCGCTCGCGTTGCCCCACAGCCCATGGGGCTGCGGGCTTTGCGGCGGCCGTCAGCCTCGGCGCCACCGGCGCCCACGTCGGGCCGCCGCGCCAGCCTGCGAAGCATTTTCCGGTAGGGCCGCGGCTCTGGCGACAGCTCCCACGCCCGAAGAGCCAGGAGGGAAAGCCGTGCCTCGTTGGAAAGCTCTTTGGCAGCCGCTCGTGTGGCCCCACAGCCCGTGGGGCTGCGGGCTTTGCGGCGGCCGTCAGCCTCTGCGCCACCGGTGCCCACGTCGGGCCGCCGCGTCAGCCTGCGAAGCATTTTCCGGTAGGGCCGCGGCTCTGGCGACAGCTCCCACGCCCGAAGAGCCAGGAGGGAAAGCCGTGCCTCGTTGGAAAGCTCTTTGGCAGCCGCTCGCCTGGCCCCACAGCCCGTGGGGCTGCGGGCTTTGCGGTGGCCGTCAGCCTCGGCGCCACCGGCGCCCACGTGGCGCCGGCGCGCCAGCCTGCGAAGCATTTTCCGGTAGGGCCGCGTCTCTGGCGACAGCTCCCACGCCCGAAGAGCCAGGAGGGAAAGCCGTGCCTCGTTGGAAAGCTCTTTGGCAGCCGCTCGCGTGGCCCCACAGCCCGTGGGGCTGCGGGCTTTGCGGCGGCCGTCAGCCTGGGCGACACCGGCGCCCAGGTGGGGCCGCCGTGCCAGCCTGCGAAGCATTTTCCGGTAGGGCCTCGGCTCTGGCGACAGCTCCCACGGCCGAAGAGCCAGGAGGGAAAGCCGTGCCTCGTTGGAAAGCTCTTTGGCAGCCGCTCGCGTGGCCCCACAGCCCGTGGGGCTGCGGGCTTTGCGGTGGCCGTCAGCCTCGGCGCCACCGGCGCCCACGTGGCACGACCGCGCCAGCCTGCGAAGCATTTTGCGGTAGGGCCGCGGCTCTGGCGACAGCTCCCACGCCCGAAGAGCTAGGAGGGAAAGCCGTGCCTCGTTGGAAAGCTCTTTGGCAGCCGCTCGCGTGGCCCCACAGCCCGTGGGGCTGCGGGCTTTGCGGCGGCTGTCAGCCTCGGCGCCACCGGCGCCCACGTGGCACGACCGCGCCAGCCTGCGAAGCATTTTGCGGTAGGGCCGCGGCTCTGGCGACAGCTCCCACGCCCGAAGAGCTAGGAGGGAAAGCCGTGCCTCGTTGGAAAGCTCTTTGGCAGCCGCTCGCGTGGCCCCACAGCCCATGGGTCTGCGGGCTCTGCGGCGGTCGTCAGCCTCAGCGCCACCGGCGCCCACGTGGGGCCGCCGCGCCAGCCTGCAAAGCATTTTCCGGTAGGGCCGCGGCTCTGCCGACAGCTCCCACGCCCGAAGAGCCAGGAGGGAAAGCCGTGCCTCGTTGGAAAGCTCTTTGGCAGCCGCTCGCGTGGCCCCACAGCCCGTGGGGCTGCGGGCTTTGCGGCGGCTGTCAGCCTCGGCGCCACCGGCGCCCACGTGGCACGACCGCGCCAGACTGCGAAGCATTTTGCAGTAGGGCCGCGGCTCTGGCGACAGCTCCCACGGCCGAAGAGCCAGGAGGGAAAGCCGTGCCTCGTTGGAAAGCTCTTTGGCCGCCGCTCGCGTGGCCCCACAGCCCATGGGGCTGCGGGTTTTGCGGCGGCCGTCAGCCTCGGCGACACCGGCGCCCAGGTGGGGCCGCCGTGCCAGCCTGCGAAGCATTTTGCGGTAGGGCCGCGGCTCTGGCGACAGCTCCCACGCCCGAAGAGCCAGGAGGGAAAGCCATGCCTCGTTGGAAAGCTCTTTGGCAGCCGCTCGCGTGGCCCCACAGCCCATGGGGCTGCGGGCTTTGCGGCGGCCGTCAGCCTCGGCGCCACCGCGCCAGCCTGCGAAGCATTTTCCGGTAGGGCCGCGGCTCTGGCGACAGCTCCCACGGCCAAAGAGCCAGGAGGGAAAGCCGTGCCTCGTTGGAAAGCTCTTTGGCAGCCGCTCGCGTAGCCCCACAGCCCGTGGGGCTGCGGGCTTTGCGGCGGCCGTCAGCCTGGGCGACACCGGCGCCCAGGTGGGGCCGCCGCGCTGGCCTGCGAAGCATTTTCCGGTAGGGCCGCGGCTCTGGCGACAGCTCCAACGCCCGAAGAGCCAGGAGGGAAAGCCGTGCCTTGTTGGAAAGCTCTCTGGCAGCCGCTCGCGTGGCCCCACAGCCCGTGGGGCTGCGGGCTTTGCGGCGGCCGTCAGCCTGGGCGACACCGGCGCAATCGTGGCGCCGCCGCGCCAGCCTGCGAAGCATTTTCCGGTAGGGCCGCGGCTCTGGCGACAGCTCCCACGCCCGAAGAGCCAGGAGGGAAAGCCGTGCCTCGTTGGAAAGCTCTTTGGCAGCCGCTCGCGTGGCCCCACAGCCCGTGGGGCTGCGGGCTTTGCGGCGGCCGTCAGCCTCGGCGCCACCGGCGCCCACGTGGGGCCGCTGCGCCAGGCAGAGAAGCATTTTCCGGTAGGGCCGCGGCTCTGGCGACAGCTCCCACGCCCGAAGAGCCAGGAGGGAAAGCCGTGCCTCATTGGAAAGCTCTTTGGCAGCCGCTCGCGTGGCCCCACAGCCCGTGGGGCTGCGGGCTTTGCGGCGGCCGTTAGCCTGGGCGACACCGGCGCCCACGTGGGGCCGCCGCACCATCCTGCAAAGCATTTTCCGGTAGGGCTGCGTCTCTGGCGACAGCTCCCACGCCCGAAGAGCCAGGAGGGAAAGCCGTGCCTCGTTGGAAAGCTCTTTGGCAGCCGCTCGCGTTGCCCCACAGCCCATGGGGCTGCGGGCTTTGCGGCGGCCGTCAGCCTCGGCGCCACCGACGCCCACGTAGCGCCGCCGCGCCAGCCTGCGAAGCATTTTCCGGTAGGGCCGCGGCTCTGGCGACAGCTCCCACGCCCGAAGAGCCAGGAGGGAAAGCCGTGCCTCGTTGGAAAGCTCTTTGGCAGCCGCTCGTGTGGCCCCACAGCCCGTGGGGCTGCGGGCTTTGCGGCGGCCGTCAGCCTCTGCGCCACCGGCGCCCACGTCGGGCCGCCGCGCCAGCCTGCGAAGCATTTTCCGGTAGGGCCGCGGCTCTGGCGACAGCTCCCACGCCCGAAGAGCCAGGAGGGAAAGCCGTGCCTCGTTGGAAAGCTCTTTGGCAGCCGTTCACGTGGCCCCACAGCCCGTGGGGCTGCGGGCTTTGCGGTGGCCGTCAGCCTCGGCGCCACCGGCGCCCAGGTGGGGCCGCCGTGCCAGCCTGCGAAGCATTTTCCGGTAGGGCCGCGGCTCTGGCGACAGCTCCCACGCCCGAAGAGCCAGGAGGGAAAGCCGTGCCTCGTTGGAAAGCTCTTTGGCAGCCGCTCGCGTGGCCCCACAGCCCATGGGGCTGCGGGCCCTGCGGCGGTCGTCAGCCTCAGCGCCACCGGCGCCCACGTTGCGCCGCTGCGCCAGGCAGAGAAGCATTTTCCGGTAGGGCCGCGTCTCTGGCGACAGCTCCCACGCCCGAAGAGCCAGGAGGGAAAGCCGTGCCTCGTTGGAAAGCTCTTTGGCCGCCGCTCGCGTGGCCCCACAGCCCATGGGGCTGCGGGTTTTGCGGCGGCCGTCAGCCTCGGCGACACCGGCGCCCAGGTGGGGCCGCCGTGCCAGCCTGCGAAGCATTTTGCGGTAGGGCCGCGGCTCTGGCGACAGCTCCCACGCCCGAAGAGCCAGGAGGGAAAGCCATGCCTCGTTGGAAAGCTCTTTGGCAGCCGCTCGCGTGGCCCCACAGCCCATGGGGCTGCGGGCTTTGCGGCGGCCGTCAGCCTCGGCGCCACCGCGCCAGCCTGCGAAGCATTTTCCGGTAGGGCCGCGGCTCTGGCGACAGCTCCCACGGCCAAAGAGCCAGGAGGGAAAGCCGTGCCTCGTTGGAAAGCTCTTTGGCAGCCGCTCGCGTAGCCCCACAGCCCGTGGGGCTGCGGGCTTTGCGGCGGCCGTCAGCCTGGGCGACACCGGCGCCCAGGTGGGGCCGCCGCGCTGGCCTGCGAAGCATTTTCCGGTAGGGCCGCGGCTCTGGCGACAGCTCCCACGCCCGAAGAGCCAGGAGGGAAAGCCGTGCCTCGTTGGAAAGCTCTTTGGCAGCCGCTCGCGTTGCCCCACAGCCCATGGGGCTGCGGGCTTTGCGGCGGCCGTCAGCCTCGGCGCCACCGACGCCCACGTAGCGCCGCCGCGCCAGCCTGCGAAGCATTTTCCGGTAGGGCCGCGGCTCTGGCGACAGCTCCCACGGCCAAAGAGCCAGGAGGGAAAGCCGTGCCTCGTTGGAAAGCTCTTTGGCAGCCGCTCGTGTGGCCCCACAGCCCGTGGGGCTGCGGGCTTTGCGGCGGCCGTCAGCCTCTGCGCCACCGGCGCCCACGTCGGGCCGCCGCGCCAGCCTGCAAAGCATTTTCCGGTAGGGCTGCGTCTCTGGCAACAGCTCCCACGCCCGAAGAGCCAGGAGGGAAAGCCGTGCCTCGTTGGAAAGCTCTTTGGCAGCCACTCACGTGGCCCCACAGCCCGTGGGGCTGCGGGCTTTGCGGTGGCCGTCAGCCTCGGCGCCACCGGCGCCCAGGTGGGGCCGCCGTGCCAGCCTGCGAAGCATTTTGCGGTAGGGCCGCGGCTCTGGCGACAGCTCCCACGCCCGAAGAGCCAGGAGGGAAAGCCGTGCCTCGTTGGAAAGCTCTTTGGCAGCCGCTCGCGTGGCCCCACAGCCCATGGGGCTGCGGGCCCTGCGGCGGTCGTCAGCCTCAGCGCCACCGGCGCCCACGTTGCGCCGCTGCGCCAGGCAGAGAAGCATTTTCCGGTAGGGCCGCGGCTCTGGCGACAGCTCCCACGCCCGAAGAGCCAGGAGGGAAAGCCGTGCCTCGTTGGAAAGCTCTTTGGCAGCCGCTCGCGTGGCCCCACAGCCCGTGGGGCTGCGGGCTTTGCGGCGGCTGTCAGCCTCGGCGCCACCGGCGCCCACGTGGGGCCGCTGCGCCAGGCAGAGAAGCATTTTCCGGTAGGGCCGCGTCTCTGGCGACAGCTCCCACGCCCGAAGAGCCAGGAGGGAAAGCCGTGCCTCGTTGGAAAGCTCTTTGGCAGCCGCTCGCGTGGCCCCACAGCCCGTGGGGCTGCGGGCTTTGCGGCGGCTGTCAGCATGGGTGACACCGGCGCCCACGTGGGGCCGCCGCGCCATCCTGCAAAGCATTTTCCGGTAGGGCCGCGGCTCTGGCGACAGCTCCCACGGCCGAAGAGCCAGGAGGGAAAGCCGTGCCTCGTTGGAAAGCTCTTTGGCAGACACTCGCGTGGCCCCACAGCCCGTGGGGCTGCGGGCTTTGCGGTGGCCGTCAGCCTCGGCGCCACCGGCGCCCACGTGGCGCCGCCGCGCCCGCCTGCGAAGCATTTTCCGGTAGGGCCGCGTCTCTGGCGACAGCTCCCACGCCCGAAGAGCCAGGAGGGAAAGCCGTGCCTCGTTGGAAAGCTCTTTGGCAGCCGCTCGCGTGGCCCCACAGCCCGTGGGGCTGCGGGCTTTGCGGCGGCCGTCAGCCTGGGCGACACCGGCGCCCACGTCAGGCTGCCGCGCCAGCCTGCGAAGCATTTTCCAGTAGGGCCGCGGCTCTGGCGACAGCTCCCACGCCTGAAGAGCCAGGAGGGAAAGCCGTGCCTCGTTGGAAAGCTCTTTGGCAGCCGCTCGCGTGGCCCCACAGCCCGTGGGGCTGCGGGCTTTGCGGCGGCCGTCAGCATGGGTGACACCGGCGCCCACGTGGGGCCGCCGCGCCAGCCTGCAAAGCATTTTCCGGTAGGGCCGCGGCTCTGGCGACAGCTCCCACGCCCGAAGAGCCAGGAGGGAAAGCCGTGCCTCGTTGGAAAGCTCTTTGGCAGCCGCTCGCGTGGCCCCACAGCCCGTGGGGCTGCGGGCTTTGCGGCGGCCGTCAGCCTGGGCGACACCGGCGCCCAGGTGGGGCCGCAGCGCTAGCCTGCGAAGCATTTTCCGGTAGGGCCGCGGCTCTGGCGACAGCTCCCACGCCCGAAGAGCCAGGAGGGAAAGCCGTGCCTCGTTGGAAAGCTCTTTGGCAGCCGCTCGCCTGGCCCCACAGCCCGTGGGGCTGCGGGCTTTGTGGCGGCCGTCAGCCTGGGCGACACCGGCGCCCAGGTGGGGCCGCCGTGCCAGCCTGCGAAGCATTTTCCAGTAGGGCAGCGGCTCTGGCGACAGCTCCCACGCCCGAAGAGCCAGGAGGGAAAGCCGTGCCTCGTTGGAAAGCTCTTTGGCAGCCGCTCGCGTTGCCCCACAGCCCATGGGGCTGCGGGCTTTGCGGCGGCCGTCAGCCTCGTCGCCACCGGCGCCCACGTTGCGCCGCTGCGCCAGCCTGCGAAGCATTTTCCGGTAGGGCCGCGGCTCTGGCGACAGCTCCCACGCCCGAAGAGCCAGGAGGGAAAGCCGTGCCTCGTTGGAAAGCTCTTTGGCAGCCGCTCGCGTGGCCCCACAGCCCGTGGGGCTGCGGGCTTTGCGGCGGCCGTCAGCCTCGGCGCCACCGGCGCCCACGTGGGGCCGCTGCGCCAGGCAGAGAAGCATTTCCGGTAGGTCCGCGTCTCTGGCGACAGCTCCCACAGCCGAAGAGCCAGGAGGGAAAGCCGTGCCTCGTTGGAAAGCTCTTTGGCAGCCGCTCGCGTGGCCCCACAGCCCGTGGGGCTGCGGGCTTTGCGGCGGCCGTCAGCCTGGGCGACACCGGCGCCCACGTCAGGCTGCCGCGCCAGCCTACAAAGCATTTCCCGGTAGGGCCGCGGCTCTGGCGACAGCTCCCACGCCCGAAGAGCCAGGAGGGAAAGCCGTGCCTCGTTGGAAAGCTCTTTGGCAGCCGCTCGCGTGGCCCCACAGCCCATGGGGCTGCGGGCTTTGCGGCGGCCGTTAGCCTGGGTGACACCGGCGCCCACGTGGGGCCGCCGCGCCAGCCTGCAAAG
This sequence comes from Larus michahellis, assembly GCF_964199755.1. Classification (NCBI taxonomy): domain Eukaryota; kingdom Metazoa; phylum Chordata; class Aves; order Charadriiformes; family Laridae; genus Larus; species Larus michahellis. Next base: position 109,500 of record NW_027436180.1, on the reverse strand, counting down.
CATTTTCCGGTAGGGCCGCGGCTCTGGCGACAGCTCCCACGGCCGAAGAGCCAGGAGGGAAAGCCATGCCTCGTTGGAAAGCTCTTTGGCAGCCGCTCGCGTGGCCCCACAGCCCATGGGGCTGCGGGCTTTGCGGCGGCCGTCAGCTTCGGCGACACCGGCGCCCACGTTGCGCCGCCGCGCCCGCCTGCGAAGCATATTCCGGTAGGGCCGCGGCTCTGGCGACAGCTCCCACGCCCGAAGAGCCAGGAGGGAAAGCCGTGCCTCGTTGGAAAGCTCTTTGGCAGCCGCTCGTGTGGCCCCACAGCCCGTGGGGCTGCGGGCTTTCCGGCGGCCATCAGCCTGGGCGACACCGGCGCCCACGTCGGGCCGCCGCGCCAGCCTGCGAAGCATTTTCCGGTAGGGCTGCGGCTCTGGCGACAGCTCCCACGGCCGAAGAGCCAGGAGGGAAAGCCGTGCCTCGTTGGAAAGCTCTTTGGCAGCCACTCGCATTGCCCCACAGCCCGTGGGGCTGCGGGCTTTGCGGCGGCCGTCAGCCTGGGCGACACCGGCGCCCACGTGGCGCCGCCGCGCCAGCCTGCGAAGCATTTTCCGGTACGGCCGCGTCTCTGGCGACAGCTCCCACGCCTGAAGAGCCAGGAGGGAAAGCCGTGCCTCGTTGGAAAGCTCTTTGGCAGCCGCTCGTGTGGCCCCACAGCCCGTGGGGCTGCGGGCTTTCCGGCGGCCGTCAGCCTGGGCGACACTGTGGCCCACGTGGGGCCGCCGCGCCAGCCTGCGAAGCATTTTCCGGTAGGGCCGCGGCTCTGGCGACAGCTCCCACGCCCGAAGAGCCAGGAGGGAAAGCCGTGCCTTGTTGGAAAGCTCTTTAGCAGCCGCTCGCGTGGCCCCACAGCCCATGGGGCTGCGGGCTCTGCGGCGGTCGTCAGCCTCAGCGCCACCGGCGCCCACGTTGCGGCGCCGCGCCAGCCTGCGAAGCATTTTCCGGTAGGGCCGCGGCTCTGGCGACAGCTCCCACGCCTGAAGAGCCAGGAGGGAAAGCCGTGCCTCGTTGGAAAGCTCTTTGGCAGCCGCTCGCGTGGCCCCACAGCCCGTGGGGCTGCGGGCTTTGCGGCGGCTGTCAGCATGGGTGACACCGGCGCCCACGTGGGGCCGCCGCGCCATCCTGCAAAGCATTTTCCGGTAGGGCCGCGGCTCTGGCGACAGCTCCCACGGCCGAAGAGCCAGGAGGGAAAGCCGTGCCTCGTTGGAAAGCTCTTTGGCAGACACTCGCGTGGCCCCACAGCCCGTGGGGCTGCGGGCTTTGCGGTGGCCGTCAGCCTCGGCGCCACCGGCGCCCAGGTGGGGCCGCCGCACCAGCCTGCGAAGCATTTTCCGGTAGGGCCGCGTCTCTGGCGACAGCTCCCACGGCCGAAGAGCCAGGAGGGAAAGCCGTGCCTCGTTGGAAAGCTCTTTGGCAGCCGCTCGCGTGGCCCCACAGCCCGTGGGGCTGCGGGCTTTGTGGCGGCCGTCAGCCTGGGCGACACCGGCGCCCACGTCAGGCTGCCGCGCCAGCCTGCGAAGCATTTTCCAGTAGGGCCGCGGCTCTGGCGACAGCTCCCACGCCTGAAGAGCCAGGAGGGAAAGCCGTGCCTCGTTGGAAAGCTCTTTGGCAGCCGCTCGCGTGGCCCCACAGCCCGTGGGGCTGCGGGCTTTGCGGCGGCCGTCAGCATGGGTGACACCGGCGCCCACGTGGGGCCGCCGCGCCAGCCTGCAAAGCATTTTCCGGTAGGGCCGCGGCTCTGGCGACAGCTCCCACGCCCGAAGAGCCAGGAGGGAAAGCCGTGCCTCGTTGGAAAGCTCTTTGGCAGCCGCTCGCGTGGCCCCACAGCCCGTGGGGCTGCGGGCTTTGCGGCGGCCGTCAGCCTGGGCGACACCGGCGCCCAGGTGGGGCCGCCGCGCTAGCCTGCGAAGCATTTTCCGGTAGGGCCGCGGCTCTGGCGACAGCTCCCAGGCCCGAAGAGCCAGGAGGAAATGCCGTGCCTCGTTGGAAAGCTCTTTGGCAGCCACTCGCGTGGCCCCACAGCCCGTGGGGCTGCGGGCTTTGCGGCAGCCATCAGCCTGGGCGGCACCGGCTCCCACTTTGCGCCGCCGCGCCAGCCTGCGAAGCATTTTCCGGTAGGGCCGCGGCTCTGGCGACAGCTCCCACGCCCGAAGAGCCAGGAGGGAAAGCCGTGCCTCGTTGGAAAGCTCTTTGGCAGCCGCTCGCGTTGCCCCACAGCCCGTGGGGCTGCGGGCTTTGCGGCGGCCGTCAGCCTGGGCGACACCGGCGCCCACGTGGCGCCGCCGCGCCAGCCTGCGAAGCATTTTCCGGTAGGGCCGCGTCTCTGGCGACAGCTCCCACGCCTGAAGAGCCAGGAGGGAAAGCCGTGCCTCGTTGGAAAGCTCTTTGGCAGCCACTCGCATGGCCCTAAAGCCTGTGGGCCTGCGGGCTTTGCGGCGGCGGTCAGCCTCGGCGCCACCGGCGCCCACGTGTCGCCGCTGCGCCAGTCTGCGAAGCATTTTCCGGTAGGGCCGTGGCTCTGGCGACAGCTCCCACGGCCGAAGAGCCAGGAGGGAAAGCCGTGCCTCGTTGGAATGCTCTTTGGCAACCGCTCGCGTGGCCCCACAGCCCGTGGGGCTGCGGGCTTTCCGGCGGCCGTCAGCCTGGGCGACACTGTGGCCCACGTGGGGCCGCCGCGCCAGCCTGCGAAGCATTTTCCGGTAGGGCCGCGGCTCTGGCGACAGCTCCCACGCCCGAAGAGCCAGGAGGGAAAGCCGTGCCTTGTTGGAAAGCTCTTTGGCAGCCGCTCGCGTGGCCCCACAGCCCGTGGGGCTGCGGGCTCTGCGGCGGTCGTCAGCCTCAGCGCCACCGGCGCCCACGTTGCGGCGCCGCGCCAGCCTGCGAAGCATTTTCCGGTAGGGCCGCGGCTCTGGCGACAGCTCCCACGCCTGAAGAGCCAGGAGGGAAAGCCGTGCCTCGTTGGAAAGCTCTTTGGCAGCCGCTCGCGTGGCCCCACAGCCCGTGGGGCTGCGGGCTTTGCGGCGGCTGTCAGCATGGGTGACACCGGCGCCCACGTGGGGCCGCCGCGCCATCCTGCAAAGCATTTTCCGGTAGGGCCGCGGCTCTGGCGACAGCTCCCACGGCCGAAGAGCCAGGAGGGAAAGCCGTGCCTCGTTGGAAAGCTCTTTGGCAGACACTCGCGTGGCCCCACAGCCCGTGGGGCTGCGGGCTTTGCGGTGGCCGTCAGCCTGGGCGCCACCGGCGCCCACGTGGCGCCGCCGCGCCAGCCTGCGAAGCATTTTCCGGTAGGGCCGCGTCTCTGGCGACAGCTCCCACGCCCGAAGAGCCAGGAGGGAAAGCCGTGCCTCGTTGGAAAGCTCTTTGGCAGCCGCTCGCGTGGCCCCACAGCCCGTGGGGCTGCGGGCTTTGCGGCGGCCGTCAGCCTGGGCGACACCGGCGCCCACGTCAGGCTGCCGCGCCAGCCTGCGAAGCATTTTCCAGTAGGGCCGCGGCTCTGGCGACAGCTCCCACGCCTGAAGAGCCAGGAGGGAAAGCCGTGCCTCGTTGGAAAGCTCTTTGGCAGCCGCTCGCGTGGCCCCACAGCCCGTGGGGCTGCGGGCTTTGCGGCAGCCATCAGCCTGGGCGACACCGGCTCCCACTTTGCGCCGCCGCGCCAGCCTGCGAAGCATTTTCCGGTAGGGCCGCGGCTCTGGCGACAGCTCCCACGCCCGAAGAGCCAGGAGGGAAAGCCGTGCCTCGTTGGAAAGCTCTTTGGCAGCCGCTCGCGTGGCCCCACAGCCCGTGGGGCTGCGGGCTTTGCGGCGGCCGTCAGCCTGGGCGACACCGGCGCCCAGGTGGGGCCGCAGCGCTAGCCTGCGAAGCATTTTCCGGTAGGGCCGCGGCTCTGGCGACAGCTCCCACGCCCGAAGAGCCAGGAGGGAAAGCCGTGCCTCGTTGGAAAGCTCTTTGGCAGCCGCTCGCCTGGCCCCACAGCCCGTGGGGCTGCGGGCTTTGTGGCGGCCGTCAGCCTGGGCGACACCGGCGCCCAGGTGGGGCCGCCGTGCCAGCCTGCGAAGCATTTTCCGGTAGGGCAGCGGCTCTGGCGACAGCTCCCACGCCCGAAGAGCCAGGAGGGAAAGCCGTGCCTCGTTGGAAAGCTCTTTGGCAGCCGCTCGCGTTGCCCCACAGCCCATGGGGCTGCGGGCTTTGCGGCGGCCGTCAGCCTCGTCGCCACCGGCGCCCACGTTGCGCCGCTGCGCCAGCCTGCGAAGCATTTTCCGGTAGGGCCGCGGCTCTGGCGACAGCTCCCACGCCCGAAGAGCCAGGAGGGAAAGCCGTGCCTCGTTGGAAAGCTCTTTGGCAGCCGCTCGCGTGGCCCCAGAGCCCGTGGGGCTGCGGGCTTTGCGGCGGCCGTCAGCCTCGGCGCCACCGGCGCCCACGTGGGGCCGCTGCGCCAGGCAGAGAAGCATTTTCCGGTAGGTCCGCGTCTCTGGCGACAGCTCCCACGGCCGAAGAGCCAGGAGGGAAAGCCGTGCCTCGTTGGAAAGCTCTTTGGCAGCCGCTCGCGTGGCCCCACAGCCCGTGGGGCTGCGGGCTTTGCGGCGGCCGTCAGCCTGGGCGACACCGGCGCCCACGTCAGGCTGCCGCGCCAGCCTACAAAGCATTTCCCGGTAGGGCCGCGGCTCTGGCGACAGCTCCCACGCCCGAAGAGCCAGGAGGGAAAGCCGTGCCTCGTTGGAAAGCTCTTTGGCAGCCGCTCGCGTGGCCCCACAGCCCATGGGGCTGCGGGCTTTGCGGCGGCCGTTAGCCTGGGTGACACCGGCGCCCACGTGGGGCCGCCGCGCCAGCCTGCAAAGCATTTTCCGGTAGGGCCGCGGCTCTGGCGACAGCTCCCACGCCCGAAGAGCCAGGAGGGAAAGCCGTGCCTCGTTGGAAAGCTCTTTGGCAGCCGCTCGCGTGGCCCCACAGCCCATGGGGCTGCGGGCTTTGCGGCGGCCGTCAGCTTCGGCGACACCGGCGCCCACGTTGCGCCGCCGCGCCAGCCTGCGAAGCATTTTCCGGTAGGGCCGCGGCTCTGGCGACAGCTCCCACGGCCGAAGAGCCAGGAGGGAAAGCCGTGCCTCGTTGGAAAGCTCTTTGGCAGCCACTCGCATTGCCCCACAGCCCGTGGGGCTGCGGGCTTTCCGGCGGCCGTCAGCCTGGGCGACACCGGCGCCCACGTGGCGCCGCCGCGCCAGCCTGCGAAGCATTTTCCGGTACGGCCGCGTCTCTGGCGACAGCTCCCACGCCTGAAGAGCCAGGAGGGAAAGCCGTGCCTCGTTGGAAAGCTCTTTGGCAGCCGCTCGTGTGGCCCCACAGCCCGTGGGGCTGCGGGCTTTCCGGCGGCCGTCAGCCTGGGCGACACTGTGGCCCACGTGGGGCCGCCGCGCCAGCCTGCGAAGCATTTTCCGGTAGGGCCGCGGCTCTGGCGACAGCTCCCACGCCCGAAGAGCCAGGAGGGAAAGCCGTGCCTTGTTGGAAAGCTCTTTGGCAGCCGCTCGCGTGGCCCCACAGCCCATGGGGCTGCGGGCTCTGCGGCGGTCGTCAGCCTCAGCGCCACCGGCGCCCACGTTGCGGCGCCGCGCCAGCCTGCGAAGCATTTTCCGGTAGGGCCGCGGCTCTGGCGACAGCTCCCACGCCTGAAGAGCCAGGAGGGAAAGCCGTGCCTCGTTGGAAAGCTCTTTGGCAGCCGCTCGCGTGGCCCCACAGCCCGTGGGGCTGCGGGCTTTGCGGCGGCTGTCAGCATGGGTGACACCGGCGCCCACGTGGGGCCGCCGCGCCATCCTGCAAAGCATTTTCCGGTAGGGCCGCGGCTCTGGCGACAGCTCCCACGGCCGAAGAGCCAGGAGGGAAAGCCGTGCCTCGTTGGAAAGCTCTTTGGCAGACACTCGCGTGGCCCCACAGCCCGTGGGGCTGCGGGCTTTGCGGTGGCCGTCAGCCTCGGCGCCACCGGCGCCCAGGTGGGGCCGCCGCACCAGCCTGCGAAGCATTTTCCGGTAGGGCCGCGTCTCTGGCGACAGCTCCCACGCCCGAAGAGCCAGGAGGGAAAGCCGTGCCTCGTTGGAAAGCTCTTTGGCAGCCGCTCGCGTGGCCCCACAGCCCGTGGGGCTGCGGGCTTTGTGGCGGCCGTCAGCCTGGGCGACACCGGCGCCCACGTCAGGCTGCCGCGCCAGCCTGCGAAGCATTTTCCAGTAGGGCCGCGGCTCTGGCGACAGCTCCCACGCCTGAAGAGCCAGGAGGGAAAGCCGTGCCTCGTTGGAAAGCTCTTTGGCAGCCGCTCGCGTGGCCCCACAGCCCGTGGGGCTGCGGGCTTTGCGGCGGCCGTCAGCATGGGTGACACCGGCGCCCACGTGGGGCCGCCGCGCCAGCCTGCAAAGCATTTTCCGGTAGGGCCGCGGCTCTGGCGACAGCTCCCACGCCCGAAGAGCCAGGAGGGAAAGCCGTGCCTCGTTGGAAAGCTCTTTGGCAGCCGCTCGCGTGGCCCCACAGCCCGTGGGGCTGCGGGCTTTGCGGCGGCCGTCAGCCTGGGCGACACCGGCGCCCAGGTGGGGCCGCCGCGCTAGCCTGCGAAGCATTTTCCGGTAGGGCCGCGGCTCTGGCGACAGCTCCCAGGCCCGAAGAGCCAGGAGGAAATGCCGTGCCTCGTTGGAAAGCTCTTTGGCAGCCACTCGCGTGGCCCCACAGCCCATGGGGCTGCGGGCTTTGCGGCAGCCATCAGCCTGGGCGACACCGGCTCCCACTTTGCGCCGCCGCGCCAGCCTGCGAAGCATTTTCCGGTAGGGCCGCGGCTCTGGCGACAGCTCCCACGCCCGAAGAGCCAGGAGGGAAAGCCGTGCCTCGTTGGAAAGCTCTTTGGCAGCCGCTCGCGTTGCCCCACAGCCCGTGGGGCTGCGGGCTTTGCGGCGGCCGTCAGCCTGGGCGACACCGGCGCCCACGTGGCGCCGCCGCGCCAGCCTGCAAAGCATTTTCCGGTAGGGCCGCGTCTCTGGCGACAGCTCCCACGCCTGAAGAGCCAGGAGGGAAAGCCGTGCCTCGTTGGAAAGCTCTTTGGCAGCCACTCGCATGGCCCTAAAGCCTGTGGGCCTGCGGGCTTTGCGGCGGCGGTCAGCCTCGGCGCCACCGGCGCCCACGTGTCGCCGCTGCGCCAGTCTGCGAAGCATTTTCCGGTAGGGCCGTGGCTCTGGCGACAGCTCCCACGGCCGAAGAGCCAGGAGGGAAAGCCGTGCCTCGTTGGAATGCTCTTTGGCAACCGCTCGCGTGGCCCCACAGCCCGTGGGGCTGCGGGCTTTCCGGCGGCCGTCAGCCTGGGCGACACTGTGGCCCACGTGGGGCCGCCGCGCCAGCCTGCGAAGCATTTTCCGGTAGGGCCGCGGCTCTGGCGACAGCTCCCACGCCCGAAGAGCCAGGAGGGAAAGCCGTGCCTTGTTGGAAAGCTCTTTGGCAGCCGCTCGCGTGGCCCCACAGCCCATGGGGCTGCGGGCTCTGCGGCGGTCGTCAGCCTCAGCGCCACCGGCGCCCACGTTGCGGCGCCGCGCCAGCCTGCGAAGCATTTTCCGGTAGGGCCGCGGCTCTGGCGACAGCTCCCACGCCTGAAGAGCCAGGAGGGAAAGCCGTGCCTCGTTGGAAAGCTCTTTGGCAGCCGCTCGCGTGGCCCCACAGCCCGTGGGGCTGCGGGCTTTGCGGCGGCTGTCAGCATGGGTGACACCGGCGCCCACGTGGGGCCGCCGCGCCATCCTGCAAAGCATTTTCCGGTAGGGCCGCGGCTCTGGCGACAGCTCCCACGGCCGAAGAGCCAGGAGGGAAAGCCGTGCCTCGTTGGAAAGCTCTTTGGCAGACACTCGCGTGGCCCCACAGCCCGTGGGGCTGCGGGCTTTGCGGTGGCCGTCAGCCTGGGCGCCACCGGCGCCCACGTGGCGCCGCCGCGCCAGCCTGCGAAGCATTTTCCGGTAGGGCCGCGTCTCTGGCGACAGCTCCCACGCCCGAAGAGCCAGGAGGGAAAGCCGTGCCTCGTTGGAAAGCTCTTTGGCAGCCGCTCGCGTGGCCCCACAGCCCGTGGGGCTGCGGGCTTTGCGGCGGCCGTCAGCCTGGGCGACACCGGCGCCCACGTCAGGCTGCCGCGCCAGCCTGCGAAGCATTTTCCAGTAGGGCCGCGGCTCTGGCGACAGCTCCCACGCCTGAAGAGCCAGGAGGGAAAGCCGTGCCTCGTTGGAAAGCTCTTTGGCAGCCGCTCGCGTGGCCCCACAGCCCGTGGGGCTGCGGGCTTTGCGGCGGCTGTCAGCATGGGTGACACCGGCGCCCACGTGGGGCCGCCGCGCCAGCCTGCAAAGCATTTTCCGGTAGGGCCGCGGCTCTGGCGACAGCTCCCACGCCCGAAGAGCCAGGAGGGAAAGCCGTGCCTCGTTGGAAAGCTCTTTGGCAGCCGCTCGCGTGGCCCCACAGCCCGTGGGGCTGCGGGCTTTGCGGCGGCCGTCAGCCTGGGCGACACCGGCGCCCAGGTGGGGCCGCCGCGCTAGCCTGCGAAGCATTTTCCGGTAGGGCCGCGGCTCTGGCGACAGCTCCCACGCCCGAAGAGCCAGGAGGAAATGCCGTGCCTCGTTGGAAAGCTCTTTGGCAGCCACTCGCGTGGCCCCACAGCCCGTGGGGCTGCGGGCTTTGCGGCAGCCATCAGCCTGGGCGACACCGGCTCCCACTTTGCGCCGCCGCACCAGCCTGCGAAGCATTTTCCGGTAGGGCCGCGGCTCTGGCGACAGCTCCCACGCCCGAAGAGCCAGGAGGGAAAGCCGTGCCTCGTTGGAAAGCTCTTTGGCAGCCGCTCGCGTTGCCCCACAGCCCGTGGGGCTGCGGGCTTTGCGGCGGCCGTCAGCCTGGGCGACACCGGCTCCCACTTTGCGCCGCCGCGCCAGCCTGCGAAGCATTTTCCGGTAGGGCCGCGGCTCTGGCGACAGCTCCCACGCCTGAAGAGCCAGGAGGGAAAGCCGTGCCTCGTTGGAAAGCTCTTTGGCAGCCGCTCGCGTGGCCCCACAGCCCGTGGGGCTGCGGGCTTTGCGGTGGCCGTCAGCCTCGGCGCCACCGGCGCCCACGTGGCGCCGCCGCGCCAGCCTGCGAAGCATTTTCCGGTAGGGCCGCGGCTCTGGCGACAGCTCCCACGCCCGAAGAGCCAGGAGGGAAAGCCGTGCCTCGTTGGAAAGCTCTTTGGCAGCCGCTCGCGTGGCCCCACAGCCCGTGGGGCTGCGGGCTTTCCGGGGGCCGTCAGCCTGGGCGACACCGGCGCCCAGGTGGGGCCGCCGCGCTAGCCTGCGAAGCATTTTCCGGTAGGGCCGCGGCTCTGGCGACAGCTCCCACGCCCGAAGAGCCAGGAGGAAATGCCGTGCCTCGTTGGAAAGCTCTTTGGCAGCCACTCGCGTGGCCCCACAGCCCGTGGGGCTGCGGGCTTTGCGGCAGCCGTCAGCCTGGGCGCCACCGGCGCCCAGGTGGGGCCGCCGCGCCAGCCTGCGAAGCATTTTCCGGTAGGGCCGCGGCTCTGGCGACAGCTCCCACGCCCGAAGAGCCAGGAGGGAAAGCCGTGCCTCGTTGGAAAGCTCTTTGGCAGCCGCTCGCGTGGCCCCACAGCCCGTGGGGCTGCGGGCTTTGCGGCGGCCGTCAGCCTCGGTGCCACCGGCGCCCACGTGGGGTCGCGGCGCCACGCAGAGAAGCATTTTCCGGTAGGGCCGCGGCTCTGCCGACAGCTCCCACGCCCGAAGAGCCAGGAGGGAAAGCCGTGCCTCATTGGAAAGCTCTTTGGCAGCCGCTCGCGTGGCCCCACAGCCCGTGGGGCTGCGGGCTTTGCGGCGGCCGTCAGCCTGGGCGACACCGGCGCCCACGTCAGGCTGCCGCGCCAGCCTGCGAAGCATTTTCCGGTAGGGCCGCGTCTCTGGCGACAGCTCCCACGGCCGAAGAGCCAGGAGGGAAAGCCGTGCCTCGTTGGAAAGCTCTTTGGCAGACACTCGCGTGGCCCCACAGCCCGTGGGGCTGCGGGCTTTGCGGTGGCCGTCAGCCTCGGCGCCACCGGCGCCCATGTGGCGCCACCGCGCCAGCCTGCGAAGCATTTTCCGGTAGGGCCGCGGCTCTGGCGACAGCTCCCACGCCCGAAGAGCCAGGAGGGAAAGCCGTGCCTCGTTGGAAAGCTCTTTGGCAGCCGCTCGCGTGGCCCCACAGCCCGTGGGGCTGCGGGCTTTGCGGCGGCCGTCAGCCTCGGGCCACCGGCGCCCACGTGGGGTCGCTGCGCCAGGCAGAGAAGCATTTTCCGGTAGGGCCGCGGCTCTGGCGACAGCTCCCACGCCCGAAGAGCCAGGAGGGAAAGCCGTGCCTCGTTGGAAAGCTCTTTGGCAGCCACTCACGTGGACCCACAGCCCGTGGGGCTGCGGGCTTTGCGGCGGCTGTCAGCCTCGGCGCCACCGGCGCCCACTTGGCACGACCGCGCCAGCCTGCGAAGCATTTTGTGGTAGGGCCGTGGCTCTGGCGACAGCTCCCACGCCCGAAGAGCCAGGAGGGAAAGCCGTGCCTCGTTGGAAAGCTCTTTGGCAGCCGCTCGCGTGGCCCCACAGCCCATGCGTCTGCGGGCTCTGCGGCGGTCGTCAGCCTCAGCGCCACCGGCGCCCACGTTGCGCCGCCGCGCCAGCCTGCAAAGCATTTTCCGGTAGGGCCGCGGCTCTGGCGACAGCTCCCACGCCCGAAGAGCCAGGAGGGAAAGCCGTGCCTCGTTGGAAAGCTCTTTGGCAGCCGCTCGCGTGGCCCCACAGCCCGTGGGGCTGCGGGCTTTGCGGCGGCCGTCAGCATGGGTGACACCGGCGCCCACGTGGGGCCGCCGCGCCAGCCTGCAAAGCATTTTCCGGTAGGGCCGCAGCTCTGGCGACAGCTCCTATGGCCGAAGAGCCAGGAGGGAAAGCCGTGCCTCGTTGGAAAGCTCTTTGGCAGCCGCTCGCGTGGCCCCACAGCCCGTGGGGCTGCGGGCTTTGCGGTGGCCGTCAGCCTTGGCGCCACCGGCGCCCACGTGGCGCCGCCGCACCAGCCTGCGAAGCATTTTCCGGTAGGGCCGCGGCTCTGGCGACATCTCCCACGGCCGAATAGCCAGGAGGGAAAGCCGTGCCTCATTGGAAAGCTCTTTGGCAGCCGCTCGCGTGGCCCCACAGCCCGTGGGGCTGCGGGCTTTGCGGCGGCCGTCAGCCTGGGCGACACCGGCGCCCACGTCAGGCTGCCGCGCCAGCCTGCGAAGCATTTTCCGGTAGGGCCGCAGCTCTGGCGACAGCTCCCACGCCTGAAGAGCCAGGAGGGAAAGCCGTGCCTCGTTGGAAAGCTCTTTGGCAGCCTCTCGTGTGGCCCCACAGCCCGTGGGGCTGCGGGCTCTGCGGCGGCCGTTACCCTGGGCGACACCGGCGCCCACGTGGGGCCGCCGCGCCAGCCTGCAAAGCATTTTCCGGTAGGGCCGCGTCTCTGGCGACAGCTCCCACGGCCGAAGAGCCAGGAGGGAAAGCCGTGCCTCGTTGGAAAGCTCTTTGGCAGCCGCTCGCGTGGCCCCACAGCCCGTGGGGCTGCGGGCTTTGCGGCGGCCGTTAGCTCGGGCGACACCGGCGCCCACGTTGCGCCGCCGCGCCAGCCTGCGAAGCATTTTCCGGTAGGGCCGCGGCTCTGGCGACAGCTCCCACGCCCGAAGAGCCAGGAGGGAAAGCCGTGCCTCGTTGGAAAGCTCTTTGGCAGCCGCTCGCGTGGCCCCACAGCCCGTGGGGCTGTGGGCTTTGCGGCGCCCGTCAGCCTCGGGCCACCGGCGCCCACGTGGGGTCGCTGCGCCAGGCAGAGAAGCATTTTCCGGTAGGGCCGCGGCTCTGGCGACAGCTCCCACGCCCGAAGAGCCAGGAGGAAATGCCGTGCCTCGTTGGAAAGCTCTTTGGCAGCCACTCGCGTGGCCACACAGCCCGTGGGGCTGCGGGCTTTGCGGCAGCCATCAGCCTGGCGACACCGGCTCCCACTTTGCGCCGCCGCACCAGCCTGCGAAGCATTTTCCGGTAGGGCCGCGGCTCTGGCGACAGCTCCCACGCCCGAAGAGCCAGGAGGGAAAGCCGTGCCTCGTTGGAAAGCTCTTTGGCAGCCGCTCGCGTTGCCCCACAGCCCGTGGGGCTGCGGGCTTTGCGGCGGCCGTCAGCCTGGGCGACACCGGCGCCCACGTGGCGCCGCCGCGCCAGCCTGCGAAGCATTTTCCGGTAGGGCCGCGGCTCTGGCGACAGCTCCCACGCCTGAAGAGCCAGGAGGGAAAGCCGTGCCTCGTTGGAAAGCTCTTTGGCAGCCGCTCGCGTGGCCCCACAGCCCGTGGGGCTGCGGGCTTTGCGGTGGCCGTCAGCCTCGGCGCCACCGGCGCCCACGTGGCGCCGCCGCGCCAGCCTGCGAAGCATTTTCCGGTAGGGCCGCGTCTCTGGCGACAGCTCCCACGCCTGAAGAGCCAGGAGGGAAAGCCGTGCCTCGTTGGAAAGCTCTTTGGCAGCCGCTCGCGTTGCCCCACAGCCCGTGGGGCTGCGGGCTTCTCGGTGGCCGTCAGCGTGGGCGCCACCGGCGCCCAAATCGGGCCGCCGCACCAGCCTGCGAAGCATTTTCCGGTAGGGCCGCGGCTCTGGCGACAGCTCCCACGGCCGAAGAGCCAGGAGGGAAAGCCGTGCCTCGTTGGAAAGCTCTTTGGCAGCCGCTCGCGTGGCCCCACAGCCCATGGGGCTGCGGGCTTTGCGGCGGCCGTCAGCCTGGGCGACACCGGCGCCCAGGTGGGGCCGCCGCGCCAGCCTGCGAAGCATTTTGCGGTAGGGCCGCGGCTCTGGCGACAGCTCCCACGCCCGAAGAGCCAGGAGGGAAAGCCGTGCCTCGTTGGAAAGCTCTTTGGCAGCCGCTCGTGTGGCCCCACAGCCCGTGGGGCTGCGGGCTTTCCGGCGGCCGTCATCCTCGGCGCCACCGGCGCCCACGTGGGGCCGCCGCGCCAGCCTGCGAAGCATTTTCCGGTAGGGCCGCGTCTCTGGCGACAGCTCCCACGCCCGAAGAGCCAGGAGGGAAAGCCGTGCCTCATTGGAAAGCTCTTTGGCAGCCGCTTGCGTGGCCCTAAAGCCTGTGGGGCTGCGGGCTTTGCGGCGGCCGTCAGCCTGGGCGACACCGGCGCCCAGGTGATGCCGCCGCGCCAGCCTGCGAAGCATTTTCCGGTAGGGCCGCGTCTCTGGCGACAGCTCCCACGCCCGAAGAGCCAGGAGGGAAAGCCGTGCCTCGTTGGAAAGCTCTTTGGCAGCCGCTCGCGTGGCCCCACAGCCCGTGGGGCTGCAGGCTTTGCGGCGGCCGTTCGCCTGGGCGACACCGGCGCCCACGTGGGGCCGCCGCGCCAGCCTGCAAAGCATTTTACGGTAGGGCCGCGGCTCTGGCGACAGCTCCCACGGCCGAAGAGCCAGGAGGGAAAGCCGTGCCTCGTTGGAAAGCTCTTTGGCAGCCGCTCGCGTTGCCCCACAGCCCATGGGGCTGTGGGCTTTGCGGCGGCCGTCAGCCTGGGCGCCACCGGCGCCCACGTTGCGCCGCCACGCCAGCCTGCGAAGCATTTTCCGGTAGGGCCGCGGCTCTGGCGACAGCTCCCACGGCCGAAGAGCCAGGAGGGAAAGCCGTGCCTCGTTGGAAAGCTCTTTGGCAGCCGCTCGCGTGGCCCCACAGCCCGTGGGGCTGCGGGCTTTGCGGCGGCCCTCAGCCTGGGCGCCACCGGCGCCCACGTCGGGCCGCCGCGCCAGCCTGCGAAGCATTTTGCGGTAGGGCCGCGGCTCTGGCGACATCTCCCACGGCCGAAGAGCCAGGAGGGAAAGCCGTGCCTCGTTGGAAAGCTCTTTGGCAGCCGCTCGCGTGGCCCCACAGCCCATGGGGCTGCGGGCTCTGCGGCGGTCGTCAGCCTCAGCGCCACCGGCGCCCACGTTGCGCCGCCGCGCCAGCCTGCGAAGCATTTTCCGGTAGGGCCGCGGCTCTGGCGACAGCTCCCACGCCTGAAGAGCCAGGAGGGAAAGCCGTGCCTCGTTGGAAAGCTCTTTGGCAGCCGCTCGCGTGGCCCCACAGCCCGTGGGGCTGCGGGCTTTGCGGCGGCCGTCAGCCTCGGCGCCACCGGCGCCCACGTGGGGTCGCTGCGCCAGGCAGAGAAGCATTTTCCGGTAGGGCCGCGGCTCTGGCGACAGCTCCCACGCCCGAAGAGCCAGGAGGGAAAGCCGTGCCTCATTGGAAAGCTCTTTGGCAGACACTCGCGTGGCCCCACAGCCCGTGGGGCTGCGGGCTTTGCGGTGGCCGTCAGCCTCGGCGCCACCGGCGCTCACGTGGCGCCGCCACGCCAGCCTGCGAAGCATTTTCCGGTAGGGCCGCGGCTCTGGCGACAGCTCCCACGCCCGAAGAGCCAGGAGGGAAAGCCGTGCCTCGTTGGAAAGCTCTTTGGCAGCCGCTCGCGTGGCCCCACAGCCCGTGGGGCTGCGGGCGTTGCGGCGGCCGTTAGCCTGGGCGACACCGGCGCCCACGTGGGGCCGCCGCGCCAGCCTGCAAAGCATTTTACGTTAGGGCCGCGGCTCTGGCGACAGCTCCCACGCCCGAAGAGCCAGGAGGGAAAGCCGTGCCTCGTTGGAAAGCTCTTTGGCAGCCGCTCGCGTGGCCCCACAGCCCGTGGGGCTGCGGGCTTTCCGGCGGCCGTCAGCCTGGGCGACACCGGCGCCCACGTCGGGCCGCCGCGCCAGCCTGCGAAGCATTTTCCGGTAGGGCCGCGGCTCTGGCGACAGCTCCCATGCCCGAAGAGCCAGGAGGGAAAGCCGTGCCTCGTTGGAAAGCTCTTTGGCAGCCGCTCGCGTGGCCCCACAGCCCATGGGGCTGCGGGCTCTGCGGCGGTCGTCAGCCTCAGCGCCACCGGCGCCCACGTTGCGCCGCCGCGCCAGCCTGCGAAGCATTTTCCGGTAGGGCCGCGGCTCTGGCGACAGCTCCCACGCCCGAAGAGCCAGGAGGGAAAGCCGTGCCTCGTTGGAAAGCTCTTTGGCAGCCGCTCGCGTGGCCCCACAGCCCGTGGGGCTGCGGGCTTTGCGGCGGCCGTCAGCCTCGGCGCCACCGGCGCCCACGTGGGGTCGCTGCGCCAGGCAGAGAAGCATTTTCCGGTAGGGCCGCAGCTCTGGCGACAGCTCCCACGCCCGAAGAGCCAGGAGGGAAAGCCGTGCCTCATTGGAAAGCTCTTTGGCAGCCGCTCGCGTGGCCCCACAGCCCGTGGGGCTGCGGGCTTTGCGGCGGCCGTCAGCCTGGGCGACACCGGCGCCCACGTCAGGCTGCCGCGCCAGCCTGCGAAGCATTTTCCGGTAGGGCCGCGGCTCTGGCGACAGCTCCCACGCCTGAAGAGCCAGGAGGGAAAGCCGTGCCTCGTTGGAAAGCTCTTTGGCAGCCGCTCGCGTGGCCCCACAGCCCGTGGGGCTGCGGGCTTTGCGGCGGCCGTTAGCTCGGGCGCCACCGGCGCCCACGTGGGGCCGCCGCGCCAGCCTGCGTAGCATTTTCCAGTAGGGCCGCGGCTCTGGCGACAGCTCCCACGCCTGAAGAGCCAGGAGGGAAAGCCGTGCCTCGTTGGAAAGCTCTTTGGCAGCCGCTCGCGTGGCCCCACAGCCCGTGGGGCTGCGGGCTTTGCGGCGGCCGTCAGCATGGGTGACACCGGCGCCCACGTGGGGCCGCCGCGCCAGCCTGCAAAGCATTTTCCGGTAGGGCCGCGGCTCTGGCGACAGCTCCCACGCCCGAAGAGCCAGGAGGGAAAGCCGTGCCTCGTTGGAAAGCTCTTTGGCAGCCGCTCGCGTGGCCCCACAGCCCGTGGGGCTGCGGGCTTTGCGGTGGCCGTCAGCCTCGGCGCCACCGGCGCCCACGTGGCGCCGCCGCGCCAGCCTGCGAAGCATTTTCCGGTAGGGCCGCGGCTCTGGCGACAGCTCCCATGGCCGAAGAGCCAGGAGGGAAAGCCGTGCCTCGTTGGAAAGCTCTTTGGCAGCCGCTCGCGTGGCCCCACAGCCCGTGGGGCTGCGGGCTTTGCGGCGGCCGTCAGCCTGGGCGCCACCGGCGCCCACGTCGGGCCGCCGCGCCAGCCTGCGAAGCATTTTCCGGTAGGGCCGCGGCTCTGGCGACAGCTCAAACGCCCGAAGAGCCAGGAGGGAAAGCCGTGCCTCGTTGGAAAGCTCTTTGGCAGCCGCTCGCGTGGCCCCACAGCCCATGGGGCTGCGGGCTCTGCGGCGGTCGTCAACCTCAGCGCCACCGGCGCCCACGTTGCGCCGCCGCGCCAGCCTGCGAAGCATTTTCCGGTAGGGCCGCGGCTCTGGCGACAGCTCCCACGGCCGAAGAGCCAGGAGGGAAAGCCGTGCCTCGTTGGAAAGCTCTTTGGCAGCCGCTCGCGTGGCCCCACAGCCCGTGGGGCTGCGGGCTTTGCGGCGGCCGTCAGCCTCGGCGCCACCGACGCCCACGTGTGGTCGCTGCGCCAGGCAGAGAAGCACTTTCCGGTAGGGCCGCGGCTCTGGCGACAGCTCCCATGCCCGAAGAGTCAGGAGGGAAAGCCGTGCCTCGTTGGAAAGCTCTTTGGCAGCCACTCGCGTGGCCACACAGCCCGTGGGGCTGCGGGCTTTGCGGCAGCCATCAGCCTGGCGACACCGGCTCCCACTTTGCGCCGCCGCACCAGCCTGCGAAGCATTTTCCGGTAGGGCCGCGGCTCTGGCGACAGCTCCCACGCCCGAAGAGCCAGGAGGGAAAGCCGTGCCTCGTTGGAAAGCTCTTTGGCAGCCGCTCGCGTTGCCCCACAGCCCGTGGGGCTGCGGGCTTTGCGGCGGCCGTCAGCCTGGGCGACACCGGCGCCCACGTGGCGCCGCCGCGCCAGCCTGCGAAGCATTTTCCGGTAGGGCCGCGGCTCTGGCGACAGCTCCCACGCCTGAAGAGCCAGGAGGGAAAGCCGTGCCTCGTTGGAAAGCTCTTTGGCAGCCGCTCGCGTGGCCCCACAGCCCGTGGGGCTGCGGGCTTTGCGGTGGCCGTCAGCCTCGGCGCCACCGGCGCCCACGTGGCGCCGCCGCGCCAGCCTGCGAAGCATTTTCCGGTAGGGCCGCGTCTCTGGCGACAGCTCCCACGCCTGAAGAGCCAGGAGGGAAAGCCGTGCCTCGTTGGAAAGCTCTTTGGCAGCCGCTCGCGTTGCCCCACAGCCCGTGGGGCTGCGGGCTTCTCGGTGGCCGTCAGCGTGGGCGCCACCGGCGCCCAAATCGGGCCGCCGCACCAGCCTGCGAAGCATTTTCCGGTAGGGCCGCGGCTCTGGCGACAGCTCCCACGGCCGAAGAGCCAGGAGGGAAAGCCGTGCCTCGTTGGAAAGCTCTTTGGCAGCCGCTCGCGTGGCCCCACAGCCCATGGGGCTGCGGGCTTTGCGGCGGCCGTCAGCCTGGGCGACACCGGCGCCCAGGTGGGGCCGCCGCGCCAGCCTGCGAAGCATTTTGCGGTAGGGCCGCGGCTCTGGCGACAGCTCCCACGCCCGAAGAGCCAGGAGGGAAAGCCGTGCCTCGTTGGAAAGCTCTTTGGCAGCCGCTCGTGTGGCCCCACAGCCCGTGGGGCTGCGGGCTTTCCGGCGGCCGTCATCCTCGGCGCCACCGGCGCCCACGTGGGGCCGCCGCGCCAGCCTGCGAAGCATTTTCCGGTAGGGCCGCGTCTCTGGCGACAGCTCCCACGCCCGAAGAGCCAGGAGGGAAAGCCGTGCCTCATTGGAAAGCTCTTTGGCAGCCGCTTGCGTGGCCCTAAAGCCTGTGGGGCTGCGGGCTTTGCGGTGGCCGTCAGCCTGGGCGACACCGGCGCCCAGGTGATGCCGCCGCGCCAGCCTGCGAAGCATTTTCCGGTAGGGCCGCGTCTCTGGCGACAGCTCCCACGCCCGAAGAGCCAGGAGGGAAAGCCGTGCCTCGTTGGAAAGCTCTTTGGCAGCCGCTCGCGTGGCCCCACAGCCCGTGGGGCTGCAGGCTTTGCGGCGGCCGTTCGCCTGGGCGACACCGGCGCCCACGTGGGGCCGCCGCGCCAGCCTGCAAAGCATTTTACGGTAGGGCCGCGGCTCTGGCGACAGCTCCCACGGCCGAAGAGCCAGGAGGGAAAGCCGTGCCTCGTTGGAAAGCTCTTTGGCAGCCGCTCGCGTTGCCCCACAGCCCATGGGGCTGTGGGCTTTGCGGCGGCCGTCAGCCTGGGCGCCACCGGCGCCCACGTTGCGCCGCCACGCCAGCCTGCGAAGCATTTTCCGGTAGGGCCGCGGCTCTGGCGACAGCTCCCACGGCCGAAGAGCCAGGAGGGAAAGCCGTGCCTCGTTGGAAAGCTCTTTGGCAGCCGCTCGCGTGGCCCCACAGCCCGTGGGGCTGCGGGCTTTGCGGCGGCCCTCAGCCTGGGCGCCACCGGCGCCCACGTCGGGCCGCCGCGCCAGCCTGCGAAGCATTTTGCGGTAGGGCCGCGGCTCTGGCGACATCTCCCACGGCCGAAGAGCCAGGAGGGAAAGCCGTGCCTCGTTGGAAAGCTCTTTGGCAGCCGCTCGCGTGGCCCCACAGCCCATGGGGCTGCGGGCTCTGCGGCGGTCGTCAGCCTCAGCGCCACCGGCGCCCACGTTGCGCCGCCGCGCCAGCCTGCGAAGCATTTTCCGGTAGGGCCGCGGCTCTGGCGACAGCTCCCACGCCTGAAGAGCCAGGAGGGAAAGCCGTGCCTCGTTGGAAAGCTCTTTGGCAGCCGCTCGCGTGGCCCCACAGCCCGTGGGGCTGCGGGCTTTGCGGCGGCCGTCAGCCTCGGAGCCACCGGCGCCCACGTGGGGTCGCTGCGCCAGGCAGAGAAGCATTTTCCGGTAGGGCCGCGGCTCTGGCGACAGCTCCCACGCCCGAAGAGCCAGGAGGGAAAGCCGTGCCTCATTGGAAAGCTCTTTGGCAGACACTCGCGTGGCCCCACAGCCCGTGGGGCTGCGGGCTTTGCGGTGGCCGTCAGCCTCGGCGCCACCGGCGCTCACGTGGCGCCGCCACGCCAGCCTGCGAAGCATTTTCCGGTAGGGCCGCGGCTCTGGCGACAGCTCCCACGCCCGAAGAGCCAGGAGGGAAAGCCGTGCCTCGTTGGAAAGCTCTTTGGCAGCCGCTCGCGTGGCCCCACAGCCCGTGGGGCTGCGGGCGTTGCGGCGGCCGTTAGCCTGGGCGACACCGGCGCCCACGTGGGGCCGCCGCGCCAGCCTGCAAAGCATTTTACGTTAGGGCCGCGGCTCTGGCGACAGCTCCCACGCCCGAAGAGCCAGGAGGGAAAGCCGTGCCTCGTTGGAAAGCTCTTTGGCAGCCGCTCGCGTGGCCCCACAGCCCGTGGGGCTGCGGGCTTTCCGGCGGCCGTCAGCCTGGGCGACACCGGCGCCCACGTCGGGCCGCCGCGCCAGCCTGCGAAGCATTTTCCGGTAGGGCCGCGGCTCTGGCGACAGCTCCCATGCCCGAAGAGCCAGGAGGGAAAGCCGTGCCTCGTTGGAAAGCTCTTTGGCAGCCGCTCGCGTGGCCCCACAGCCCATGGGGCTGCGGGCTCTGCGGCGGTCGTCAGCCTCAGCGCCACCGGCGCCCACGTTGCGCCGCCGCGCCAGCCTGCGAAGCATTTTCCGGTAGGGCCGCGGCTCTGGCGACAGCTCCCACGCCCGAAGAGCCAGGAGGGAAAGCCGTGCCTCGTTGGAAAGCTCTTTGGCAGCCGCTCGCGTGGCCCCACAGCCCGTGGGGCTGCGGGCTTTGCGGCGGCCGTCAGCCTCGGCGCCACCGGCGCCCACGTGGGGTCGCTGCGCCAGGCAGAGAAGCATTTTCCGGTAGGGCCGCAGCTCTGGCGACAGCTCCCACGCCCGAAGAGCCAGGAGGGAAAGCCGTGCCTCATTGGAAAGCTCTTTGGCAGCCGCTCGCGTGGCCCCACAGCCCGTGGGGCTGCGGGCTTTGCGGCGGCCGTCAGCCTGGGCGACACCGGCGCCCACGTCAGGCTGCCGCGCCAGCCTGCGAAGCATTTTCCGGTAGGGCCGCGGCTCTGGCGACAGCTCCCACGCCTGAAGAGCCAGGAGGGAAAGCCGTGCCTCGTTGGAAAGCTCTTTGGCAGCCGCTCGCGTGGCCCCACAGCCCGTGGGGCTGCGGGCTTTGCGGCGGCCGTTAGCTCGGGCGCCACCGGCGCCCACGTGGGGCCGCCGCGCCAGCCTGCGTAGCATTTTCCAGTAGGGCCGCGGCTCTGGCGACAGCTCCCACGCCTGAAGAGCCAGGAGGGAAAGCCGTGCCTCGTTGGAAAGCTCTTTGGCAGCCGCTCGCGTGGCCCCACAGCCCGTGGGGCTGCGGGCTTTGCGGCGGCCGTCAGCATGGGTGACACCGGCGCCCACGTGGGGCCGCCGCGCCAGCCTGCAAAGCATTTTCCGGTAGGGCCGCGGCTCTGGCGACAGCTCCCACGCCCGAAGAGCCAGGAGGGAAAGCCGTGCCTCGTTGGAAAGCTCTTTGGCAGCCGCTCGCGTGGCCCCACAGCCCGTGGGGCTGCGGGCTTTGCGGTGGCCGTCAGCCTCGGCGCCACCGGCGCCCACGTGGCGCCGCCGCGCCAGCCTGCGAAGCATTTTCCGGTAGGGCCGCGGCTCTGGCGACAGCTCCCATGGCCGAAGAGCCAGGAGGGAAAGCCGTGCCTCGTTGGAAAGCTCTTTGGCAGCCGCTCGCGTGGCCCCACAGCCCGTGGGGCTGCGGGCTTTGCGGCGGCCGTCAGCCTGGGCGCCACCGGCGCCCACGTCGGGCCGCCGCGCCAGCCTGCGAAGCATTTTCCGGTAGGGCCGCGGCTCTGGCGACAGCTCAAACGCCCGAAGAGCC
Organism: Larus michahellis; assembly: GCF_964199755.1. Classification (NCBI taxonomy): domain Eukaryota; kingdom Metazoa; phylum Chordata; class Aves; order Charadriiformes; family Laridae; genus Larus; species Larus michahellis. The sequence goes on along the minus strand of NW_027436180.1, from coordinate 88,587 downwards.
AGGAGGGAAAGCCGTGCCTCGTTGGAAAGCTCTTTGGCAGCCGCTCGCGTGGCCCCACAGCCCATGGGGCTGCGGGCTCTGCGGCGGTCGTCAACCTCAGCGCCACCGGCGCCCACGTTGCGCCGCCGCGCCAGCCTGCGAAGCATTTTCCGGTAGGGCCGCGGCTCTGGCGACAGCTCCCACGGCCGAAGAGCCAGGAGGGAAAGCCGTGCCTCGTTGGAAAGCTCTTTGGCAGCCGCTCGCGTGGCCCCACAGCCCGTGGGGCTGCGGGCTTTGCGGCGGCCGTCAGCCTCGGCGCCACCGACGCCCACGTGTGGTCGCTGCGCCAGGCAGAGAAGCACTTTCCGGTAGGGCCGCGGCTCTGGCGACAGCTCCCATGCCCGAAGAGTCAGGAGGGAAAGCCGTGCCTCATTGGAAAGCTCTTTGGCAGCCGCTCGCGTGGCCCCACAGCCCATGGGGCTGCGGGCTTTGCGGCGGCCGTCAGCCTCAGTGCCACCGGCGCCCACGTTGCGCCACCGCGCCAGCCTGCGAAGCATTTTCCGGTAGGGCCGCGGCTCTGGCGTCAGCTCCCACGCCCGAAGAGCCAGGAGGGAAAGCCGTGCCTCGTTGGAAAGCTCTTTGGCAGCCGCTCGCGTGGCCCCACAGCCCGTGGGGCTGCGGGCTTTGCGGCGGCCGTTAGCCTGGGCGACACCGGCGCCCACGTCGGGCCGCCGCGCCAGCCTGCGAAGCATTTTCCGGTAGGGCCGCGGCTCTGCCGACAGCTCCCACGCCCGAAGAGCCAGGAGGGAAAGCCGTGCCTCGTTGGAAAGCTCTTTGGCAGCCGCTCGCGTGGCCCCACAGCCCATGGGGCTGCGGGCTTTGCGGCGGCCGTCAGCCTCAGTGCAACCGGCGCCCACGTTGCGCCGCCGCGCCAGCCTGCGAAGCATTTTCCAGTAGGGCCGCGGCTCTGGCGACAGCTCCCACGCCCGAAGAGCCAGGAGGGAAAGCCGTGCCTCGTTGGAAAGCTCTTTGGCAGCCGCTCGCGTGGCCCCACAGCCCATGGGGCTGCGGGCTTTGCGGCGGCCGTCAGCCTGGGCGACACCGGCACCCACGTGGTGCCGCCGCGCCAGCCTGCGAAGCATTTTCCGGTAGGGCCGCGGCTCTGCCGACAGCTCCCACGCCCGAAGAGCCAGGAGGGAAAGCCGTGCCTCGTTGGAAAGCTCTTTGGCAGCCGCTCGCGTGGCCCCACAGCCCATGGGGCTGCGGGCTTTGCGGCGGCCGTCAGCCCCGGCGCCACCGGCGCCCACGTTGCGCTGCCGCGCCAGCCTGCGAAGCATTTTCCGGTAGGGCCGCGGCTCTGCCGACAGCTCCCACGCCCGAAGAGCCAGGAGGGAAAGCCGTGCCTCGTTGGAAAGCTCTTTGGCAGCTGCTCGCGTGGCCCCACAGCCCATGGGGCTGCGGGCTTTGCGGCGGCCGTCAGCCTCAGTGCCACCGGCGCCCACGTTGCGCCGCCGCGCCAGCCTGCGAAGCATTTTCCGGTAGGGCCGCGGCTCTGGCGACAGCTCCCACGCCCGAAGAGCCAGGAGGGAAAGCCGTGCCTCGTTGGAAAGCTCTTTGGCAGCCGCTCGCGTGGCCCCACAGCCCATGGGGCTGCGGGCTTTGCGGCGGCCGTCAGCCTCGGCGACACCGGCGCCCAGGTGGGGCCGCCGCGCCAGCCTGCAAAGAATTTTCCGGTAGGGCCGCAGCTCTGGCGACAGCTCCCATGCCCGAAGAGTCAGGAGGGAAAGCCGTGCCTCGTTGGAAAGCTCTTTGGCAGCCGCTCGCGTGGCCCCACAGCCCATGGGGCTGCGGGCTTTGCGGCGGCCGTCAGCCTCAGTGCCACCGGCGCCCACGTTGCGCCGCCGCGCCAGCCTGCGAAGCATTTTCCAGTAGGGCCGCGGCTCTGGCGACAGCTCCCACGCCCGAAGAGCCAGGAGGGAAAGCCGTGCCTCGTTGGAAAGCTCTTTGGCAGCCGCTCGCGTGGCCCCACAGCCCATGGGGCTGCGGGCTTTGTGGCGACCTTCAGCCCCGGCGCCACCGGCGCCCACGTTGCGCCTCCGCGCCAGCCTGCGAAGCATTTTCCGGTAGTGCCGCGGCTCTGGCGACAGCTCCCACGCCCGAAGAGCCAGGAGGGAAAGCCGTGCCTCGTTGGAAAGCTCTTTGGCAGCTGCTCGCGTGGCCCCACAGCCCATGGGGCTGCGGGCTTTGCGGCGGCCGTCAGCCTCGGCGACACCGGCGCCCACATTGCGCCGCTGCGCCAGCCTGCGAAGCATTTTCCGGTAGGGCCGCGGCTCTGGCAACAGCTCCCACGCCCGAAGAGTCAGGAGGGAAAGCCGTGCCTCGTTGGAAAGCTCTTTGGCAGCCGCTCGTGTGGCCCCACAGCCCGTGGGGCTGCGGGATTTCCGGCGGCCGTCAGCCTGGGCGCCACCGGCGCCCAAATCAGGCCGCCACGCCAGCCTGCGAAGCATTTTCCGGTAGGGCCGCGGCTCTGGCGACAGCTCCCACGCCCGAAGAGCCAGGAGGGAAAGCCGTGCCTCGTTGGAAAGCTCTTTGGCAGCCGCTCGCGTGGCCCCACAGCCCATGGGGCTGCGGGCTTTGCGGCGACCGTCAGCCCCGGCGCCACCGGCGCCCACGTTGCGCCGCCGCGCCAGCCTGCGAAGCATTTTCCGGTAGGGCCGCGGCTCTGGCGACAGCTCCCACGCCCGAAGAGCCAGGAGGGAAAGCCGTGCCTCGTTGGAAAGCTCTTTGGCAGCTGCTCGTGTGGCCCCACAGCCCATGGGGCTGCGGGCTTTGCGGCGGCCGTCAGCCTCGGCGCCACCGGCGCCCACATTGCGCCGCTGCGCCAGCCTGCAAAGCATTTTCCGGTAGGGCCGTGGCTCTGGCAACAGCTCCCACGCCCGAAGAGCCAGGAGGGAAAGCCGTGCCTCGTTGGAAAGCTCTTTGGCAGCCGCTCGTGTGGCCCCACAGCCCGTGGGGCTGCGGGCTTTCCGGCGGCCGTCAGCCTGGGCGCCACCGGCGCCCAAATCAGGCCGCCACGCCAGCCTGCGAAGCATTTTCCGGTAGGGCCGCGGCTCTGGCAACAGCTCCCACGCCCGAAGAGCCAGGAGGGAAAGCCGTGCCTCATTGGAAAGCTCTTTGGCAGCCACTCACGTGGCCCCACAGCCCGTGGGGCTGCGGGCTTTGCGGCGGCCGTCAGCCTCGGCGCCACCGGCGCCCACGTGGCACGACCGCGCCAGCCTGCGAAGCATTTTCCGGTAGGGCCGCGTCTCTGGCGACAGCTCCCACGCCCGAAGAGCCAGGAGGGAAAGCCGTGCCTCGTTGGAAAGCTCTTTGGCAGCCGCTCGCGTGGCCCCACAGCCCATGGGGCTGCGGGCTTTGCAGCTGCCGTCAGCCTCGGCGCCACCGGCGCCCACGTGGCGCCGCCGCGCCAGCCTGCGAAGCATTTTCCGGTAGGGCCGCGGCTCTGGCGACAGCTCCCACGGCCAAAGAGCCAGGAGGGAAAGCCGTGCCTCGTTGGAAAGCTCTTTGGCAGCCGCTCGCGTGGCCCCACAGCCCGTGGGGCTGCGGGCTTTGCGGCGGCCGTCAGCCTCGGCGCCACCGGCGCCCACGTCGGGCCGCCACGCCAGCCTGCGAAGCATTTTCCGGTAGGTCCGCGTCTCTGGCGACAGCTCCCACGCCCGAAGAGCCAGGAGGGAAAGCCGTGCCTCGTTGGAAAGCTCTTTGGCAGCCGCTCGCGTGGCCCCACAGCCCGTGGGGCTGCGGGCTTTGCGGCGGCCGTCAGCCTGGGCGACACCGGCGCCCAGGTGGGGCCGCCGCGCCAGCCTGCAAAGAATTTTCCGGTAGGGCCGCGGCTCTGGCGACAGCTCCCACGCCCGAAGAGCCAGGAGGGAAAGCCGTGCCTCGTTGGAAAGCTCTTTGGCAGCCGCTCGCGTGGCCCCACAGCCCATGAGGCTGCGGGCTTTGCGGCGGCCGTCAGCCTCAGTGCCACCGGCGCCCACGTTGCGCCGCCGCGACAGCCTGCGAAGCATTTTCCGGTAGGGCCGCGTCTCTGGCGACAGCTCCCACGCCCGAAGAGCCAGGAGGGAAAGCCGTGCCTCGTTGGAAAGCTCTTTGGCAGCCGCTCGCGTGGCCCCACAGCCCGTGAGGCTGCGGGCTTTCCGGCGGCCGTCAGCCTGGGCGACATCGGCGCCCCCGTGGCGCCGCCGCGCCAGCCTGCGAAGCATTTTCCGGTAGGGCCGCGTCTCTGGCAACAGCTCCCACGCCCGAAGAGCCAGGAGGGAAAGCCGTGCCTCGTTGGAAAGCTCTTTGGCAGCCGCTCACGTGGCCCCACAGCCCGTGGGGCTGCGGGCTTTCCGGCGGCCGTCAGCCTCGGCGCCAGCGGCGCCCACGTGGCGCCGCCGCGCCAGCCTGCGAAGCATTTTCCGGTAGGGCCGCGTCTCTGGCGACAGCTCCCACGCCCGAAGAGCCAGGAGGGAAAGCCGTGCCTCGTTGGAAAGCTCTTTGGCAGCCGCTCGCGTGGCCCCACAGCCCATGGGGCTGCGGGCTTTGCGGCGGCCGTCAGCCTCAGTGCCACCGGCGCCCACGTTGCGCCGGCGCGCCAGCCTGCAAAGCATTTTCCGGTAGGGCCGCGGCTCTGGCGACAGCTCCCACGCCCGAAGAGCCAGGAGGGAAAGCCGTGCCTCGTTGGAAAGCTCTTTGGCAGCCGCTCGCGTGGCCCCACAGCCCGTGGGGCTGCGGGCTTTGCAGCTGCCGTCAGCCTCGGCGCCACCGGCGCCCACGTGGCGCCGCCGCACCAGCCTGCGAAGCATTTTCCGGTAGGGCCAAGGCTCTGGCGACAGCTCCCACGGCCAAAGAGCCAGGAGGGAAAGCCGTGCCTCGTTGGAAAGCTCTTTGGCAGCCGCTCGCGTGGCCCCACAGCCCATGGGGCTGCGGGCTTTGCGGCGGCCGTCAGCCTCGGCGCCACCGGCGCCCACGTCGGGCCGCCACGCCAGCCTGCGAAGCATTTTCCGGTAGGGCCGCGTCTCTGGCGACAGCTCCCACGCCCGAAGAGCCAGGAGGGAAAGCCGTGCCTCGTTGGAAAGCTCTTTGGCAGCCGCTCGCGTGGCCCCACAGCCCATGGGGCTGCGAGCTTTGCGGCGGCCGTCAGCCTCTGCGCCACCGGCGCCCACATTGCGCCGCTGCGCCAGCCTGCGAAGCATTTTCCGGTAGGGCCGCGGCTCTGGCGACAGCTCCCACGCCCGAAGAGCCAGGAGGGAAAGCCGTGCCTCGTTGGAAAGCTCTTTGGCAGCCGCTCGCGTGGCCCCACAGCCCGTGGGGCTGCGGGCTTTCCGGCGGCCGTCAGCCTGGGCGACATCGGCGCCCCCGTGGCGCCGCCGCGCCAGCCGGCGAAGCATTTTCCGGTAGGGCCGCGTCTCTGGCAACAGCTCCCACGCCCGAAGAGCCAGGAGGGAAAGCCGTGCCTCGTTGGAAAGCTCTTTGGCAGCCGCTCACGTGGCCCCACAGCCCGTGGGGCTGCGGGCTTTCCGGCGGCCGTCAGGCTCGGCGCCACCGGCGCCCACGTGGCGCCGCCGCGCCAGCCTGCGAAGCATTTTCCGGTAGGGCCGCGGCTCTGGCGACAGCTCCCACGGCCGAAGAGCCAGGAGGGAAAGCCGTGCCTCGTTGGAAAGCTCTTTGGCAGCCGCTCGCGTGGCCCCACAGCCCATGGGGCTGCGGGCTTTGCGGCGGCCGTCAGCCTCAGTGCCACCGGCGCCCACGTTGCGCCGGCGCGCCAGCCTGCAAAGCATTTTCCGGTAGGGCCGCGGCTCTGCCGACAGCTCCCACGCCCGAAGAGCCAGGAGGGAAAGCCGTGCCTCGTTGGAAAGCTCTTTGGCAGCCGCTCGCGTGGCCCCACAGCCCGTGGGGCTGCGGGCTTTGCAGCTGCCGTCAGCCTCGGCGCCACCGGCGCCCACGTGGCGCCGCCGCACCAGCCTGCGAAGCATTTTCCGGTAGGGCCAAGGCTCTGGCGACAGCTCCCACGGCCAAAGAGCCAGGAGGGAAAGCCGTGCCTCGTTGGAAAGCTCTTTGGCAGCCGCTCGCGTGGCCCCACAGCCCATGGGGCTGCGGGCTTTGCGGCGGCCGTCAGCCTCGGCGCCACCGGCGCCCACGTCGGGCCGCCACGCCAGCCTGCGAAGCATTTTCCGGTAGGGCCGCGTCTCTGGCGACAGCTCCCACGCCCGAAGAGCCAGGAGGGAAAGCCGTGCCTCGTTGGAAAGCTCTTTGGCAGCCGCTCGCGTGGCCCCACAGCCCATGGGGCTGCGAGCTTTGCGGCGGCCGTCAGCCTCTGCGCCACCGGCGCCCACATTGCGCCGCTGCTCCAGCCTGCGAAGCATTTTCCGGTAGGGCCGCGGCTCTGGCAACAGCTCCCACGCCCGAAGAGCCAGGAGGGAAAGCCGTGCCTCGTTGGAAAGCTCTTTGGCAGCCGCTCGTGTGGCCCCACAGCCCGTGGGGCTGCGGGCTTTCCGGCGGCCGTCAGCCTAGGCGCCACCGGCGCCCAAATCAGGCCGCCACGCCAGCCTGCGAAGCATTTTCCGGTAGGGCCGCGGCTCTGGCGACAGCTCCCACGCCCGAAGAGCCAGGAGGGAAAGCCGTGCCTCGTTGGAAAGCTCTTTGGCAGCCGCTCGCGTGGCCCCACAGCCCATGGGGCTGCGGGCTTTGCGGCGACCGTCAGCCCCGGCGCCACCGGCGCCCACGTTGCGCCGCCGCGCCAGCCTGCGAAGCATTTTCCGGTAGTGCCGCGGCTCTGGCGACAGCTCCCACGCCCGAAGAGCCAGGAGGGAAAGCCGTGCCTCGTTGGAAAGCTCTTTGGCAGCTGCTCGCGTGGCCCCACAGCCCATGGGGCTGCGGGCTTTGCGGCGGCCGTCAGCCTCGGCGCCACCGGCGCCCAAATCAGGCCGCCACGCCAGCCTGCGAAGCATTTTCCGGTAGGGCCGCGGCTCTGCCGACAGCTCCCACGCCCGAAGAGCCAGGAGGGAAAGCCGTGCCTCATTGGAAAGCTCTTTGGCAGCCACTCACGTGGCCCCACAGCCCGTGGGGCTGCGGGCTTTGCGGCGGCCGTCAGCCTCTGCGCCACCGGCGCCCACGTGGCATGACCGCGCCAGCCTGCGAAGCATTTTCCGGTAGGGCCGCGTCTCTGGCGACAGCTCCCACGCCCGAAGAGCCAGGAGGGAAAGCCGTGCCTCGTTGGAAAGCTCTTTGGCAGCCGCTCGCGTGGCCCCACAGCCCATGGGGCTGCGGGCTTTGCGGCGGCCGTCAGCCTCAGTGCCACCGGCGCCCACGTTGCGCCGCCGCGCCAGCCTGCGAAGCATTTTCCGGTAGGGCCGCGGCTCTGGCGACAGCTCCCACGCCCGAAGAGCCAGGAGGGAAAGCCGTGCCTCGTTGGAAAGCTCTTTGGCAGCCGCTCGCGTGGCCCCACAGCCCGTGGGGCTGCGGGCTTTGCAGCTGCCGTCAGCCTCGGCGCCACCGGCGCCCACGTGGCGCCGCCGCGCCAGCCTGCGAAGCATTTTCCGGTAGGGCCGCGGCTCTGGCAACAGCTCCCACGGCCAAAGAGCCAGGAGGGAAAGCCGTGCCTCGTTGGAAAGCTCTTTGGCAGCCGCTCGCGTGGCCCCACAGCCCGTGGGGCTGCGGGCTTTGCGGCGGCCGTCAGCCTCGGCGCCACCGGCGCCCACGTCGGGCCGCCACGCCAGCCTGCGAAGCATTTTCCGGTAGGGCCGCGTCTCTGGCGACAGCTCCCACGCCCGAAGAGCCAGGAGGGAAAGCCGTGCCTCGTTGGAAAGCTCTTTGGCAGCCGCTCGCGTGGCCCCACAGCCCATGGGGCTGCGGGCTTTGCGGCGGCCGTCAGCCTGGGCGACACCGGCGCCCAGGTGGGGCCGCCGCGCCAGCCTGCAAAGAATTTTCCGGTAGGGCCGCGGCTCTGGCAACAGCTCCCACGCCCGAAGAGCCAGGAGGGAAAGCCGTGCCTCGTTGGAAAGCTCTTTGGCAGCCGCTCGCGTGGCCCCACAGCCCGTGGGGCTGCGGGCTTTGCGGCGGCCGTCAGCCTCAGTGCCACCGGCGCCCACGTTGCGCCGCCGCGCCAGCCTGCGAAGCATTTTCCGGTAGGGCCGCGTCTCTGGCGACAGCTCCCACGCACGAAGAGCCAGGAGGGAAAGCCGTGCCTCGTTGGAAAGCTCTTTGGCAGCCGCTCGCGTGGCCCCACAGCCCGTGGGGCTGCGGGCTTTGCAGCTGCCGTCAGCCTCGGCGCCACCGGCGCCCACGTGGCGCTGCCGCACCAGCCTGCGAAGCATTTTCCGGTAGGGCCAAGGCTCTGGCGACAGCTCCCACGGCCAAAGAGCCAGGAGGGAAAGCCGTGCCTCGTTGGAAAGCTCTTTGGCAGCCGCTCGCGTGGCCCCACAGCCCGTGGGGCTGCGGGCTTTGCGGCGGCCGTCAGCCTCGGCGCCACCGGCGCCCACGTCGGGCCGCCACGCCAGCCTGCGAAGCATTTTCCGGTAGGGCCGCGTCTCTGGCGACAGCTCCCACGCCCGAAGAGCCAGGAGGGAAAGCCGTGCCTCGTTGGAAAGCTCTTTGGCAGCCGCTCGCGTGGCCCCACAGCCCATGGGGCTGCGAGCTTTGCGGCGGCCGTCAGCCTCTGCGCCACCGGCGCCCACATTGCGCCGCTGCGCCAGCCTGCGAAGCATTTTCCGGTAGGGCCGCGTCTCTGGCAACAGCTCCCACGCCCGAAGAGCCAGGAGGGAAAGCCGTGCCTCATTGGAAAGCTCTTTGGCAGCCAATCACGTGGCCCCACAGCCCGTGGGGCTGCGGGCTTTGCGGCGGCCGTCAGCCTCGGCGCCACCGGCGCTCACGTGGCACGACCGCGCCAGCCTGCGAAGCATTTTCCGGTAGGGCCGCGTCTCTGGCGACAGCTCCCACGCCCGAAGAGCCAGGAGGGAAAGCCGTGCCTCGTTGGAAAGCTCTTTGGCAGCCGCTCGCGTGGCCCCACAGCCCATGGGGCTGCGGGCTTTGCGGCGGCCGTCAGCCTCAGTGCCACCGGCGCCCACGTTGCGCCGCCGCGCCAGCCTGCGAAGCATTTTCCGGTAGGGCCGCGGCTCTGGCGACAGCTCCCACGCCCGAAGAGCCAGGAGGGAAAGCCGTGCCTCGTTGGAAAGCTCTTTGGCAGCCGCTCGCGTGGCCCCACAGCCCGTGGGGCTGCGGGCTTTGCAGCTGCCGTCAGCCTCGGCGCCACCGGCGCCCACGTGGCGCCGCCGCGCCAGCCTGCGAAGCATTTTCCGGTAGGGCCGCGTCTCTGGCGACAGCTCCCACGGCCAAAGAGCCAGGAGGGAAAGCCGTGCCTCGTTGGAAAGCTCTTTGGCAGCCGCTCGCGTGGCCCCACAGCCCGTGGGGCTGCGGGCTTTGCGGCGGCCGTCAGCCTCGGCGCCACCGGCGCCCACGTCGGGCCGCCACGCCAGCCTGCGAAGCATTTTCCGGTAGGGCCGCGTCTCTGGCGACAGCTCCCACGCCCGAAGAGCCAGGAGGGAAAGCCGTGCCTCGTTGGAAAGCTCTTTGGCAGCCGCTCGCGTGGCCCCACAGCCCGTGGGGCTGCGGGCTTTGCGGCGGCCGTCAGCCTGGGCGACACCGGCGCCCAGGTGGGGCCGCCGCGCCAGCCTGCAAAGAATTTTCCGGTAGGGCCGCGGCTCTGGCAACAGCTCCCACGCCCGAAGAGCCAGGAGGGAAAGCCGTGCCTCGTTGGAAAGCTCTTTGGCAGCCGCTCGCGTGGCCCCACAGCCCGTGGGGCTGCGGGCTTTCCGGCGGCCGTCAGCCTCGGCGCCAGCGGCGCCCACGTGGCGCCGTCGCGCCAGCCTGCGAAGCATTTTCCGGTAGGGCCGCGTCTCTGGCGACAGCTCCCACGCCCGAAGAGCCAGGAGGGAAAGCCGTGCCTCGTTGGAAAGCTCTTTGGCAGCCGCTCGCGTGGCCCCACAGCCCGTGGGGCTGCGGGCTTTGCGGCGGCCGTCAGCCTCGGCGCCACCGGCGCCCACGTCGGGCCGCCACGCCAGCCTGCGAAGCATTTTCCGGTAGGGCCGCGTCTCTGGCGACAGCTCCCACGCCCGAAGAGCCAGGAGGGAAAGCCGTGCCTCGTTGGAAAGCTCTTTGGCAGCCGCTCGCGTGGCCCCACAGCCCATGGGGCTGCGAGCTTTGCGGCGGCCGTCAGCCTCTTCGCCACCGGCGCCCACATTGCGCCGCTGCGCCAGCCTGCGAAGCATTTTCCGGTAGGGCCGCGGCTCTGGCGACAGCTCCCACGCCCGAAGAGCCAGGAGGGAAAGCCGTGCCTCATTGGAAAGCTCTTTGGCAGCCGCTCGCGTGGCCCCACAGCCCGTGGGGCTGCAGGCTTTTCGGCGGTCGTCAGCCTCGGCGACACCGGCGCCGAGGTGGGGGAGCCGCGCCAGCCTGCAAAGAATTTTCCGGTAGGGCCGCGTCTCTGGCGACAGCTCCCACGCCCGAAGAGCCAGGAGGGAAAGCCGTGCCTCGTTGGAAAGCTCTTTGGCAGCCGCTCGCGTGGCCCCACAGCCCGTGGGGCTGCGGGCTTTGCGGCGGCCGTCAGCCTCAGTGCCACCGGCGCCCACGTTGCGCCGCCGCGACAGCCTGCGAAGCATTTTCCGGTAGGACCGCGTCTCTGGCGACAGCTCCCACGGCCAAAGAGCCAGGAGGGAAAGCCGTGCCTCGTTGGAAAGCTCTTTGGCAGCCGCTCGCATGGCCCTAAAGCCTGTGGGGCTGCGGGTTTTCCGGCGGCCGTCAGCCTGGGCGACACCGGCGCCCACGTCGGGCCGCCGCGCCAGCCTGCGAAGCATTTTCCGGTAGGGCCGCGTCTCTGGCAACAGCTCCCACGCCCGAAGAGCCAGGAGGGAAAGCCGTGCCTCGTTGGAAAGCTCTTTGGCAGCCGCTCGCGTGGCCCCACAGCCCATGGGGCTGCGGGCTTTGCGGCGGCCGTCAGCCTCAGTGCCACCGGCGCCCACGTTGCGCCGCCGCGCCAGCCTGCGAAGCATTTTCCGGTAGGGCCGCGGCTCTGGCGACAGCTCCCACGCCCGAAGAGCCAGGAGGGAAAGCCGTGCCTCGTTGGAAAGCTCTTTGGCAGCCGCTCGCGTGGCCCCACAGCCCGTGGGGCTGCGGGCTTTGCAGCTGCCGTCAGCCTCGGCGCCACCGGCGCCCACGTGGCGCCGCCGCGCCAGCCTGCGAAGCATTTTCCGGTAGGGCCGCGGCTCTTGCGACAGCTCCCACGGCCAAAGAGCCAGGAGGGAAAGCCGTGCCTCGTTGGAAAGCTCTTTGGCAGCCGCTCGCGTGGCCCCACAGCCCGTGGGGCTGCGGGCTTTGCGGCGGCCGTCAGCCTCGGCGCCACCGGCGCCCACATTGCGCCGCTGCGCCAGCCTGCGAAGCATTTTCCGGTAGGGCCGCGGCTCTGGCAACAGCTCCCACGCCCGAAGAGCCAGGAGGGAAAGCCGTGCCTCATTGGAAAGCTCTTTGGCAGCCACTCACGTGGCCCCACAGCCCGTGGGGCTGCGGGCTTTGCGGCGGCCGTCAGCCTCGGCGCCACCGGCGCCCACGTGGCACGACCGCGCCAGCCTGCGAAGCATTTTCCGGTAGGGCCGCGTCTCTGGCGACAGCTCCCACGCCCGAAGAGCCAGGAGGGAAAGCCGTGCCTCGTTGGAAAGCTCTTTGGCAGCCGCTCGCGTGGCCCCACAGCCCATGGGGCTGCGGGCTTTGCGGCGGCCGTCAGCCTCAGTGCCACCGGCGCCCACGTTGCGCCGCCGCGCCAGCCTGCAAAGCATTTTCCGGTAGGGCCGCGTCTCTGGCGACAGCTCCCACGCCCGAAGAGCCAGGAGGGAAAGCCGTGCCTCGTTGGAAAGCTCTTTGGCAGCCGCTCGCGTGGCCCCACAGCCCGTGGGGCTGCGGGCTTTGCAGCTGCCGTCAGCCTCGGCGCCACCGGCGCCCACGTGGCGCCGCCGCGCCAGCCTGCGAAGCATTTTCCAGTAGGGCCGCGGCTCTGGCGACAGCTCCCACGCCCGAAGAGTCAGGAGGGAAAGCCGTGCCTCGTTGGAAAGCTCTTTGGCAGCCGCTCGCGTGGCCCCACAGCCCGTGGGGCTGCGGGCTTTGCGGCGGCCGTCAGCCTCAGTGCCACCGGCGCCCACGTTGCTCAGCCGCGACAGACTGCGAAGCATTTTCCGGTAGGGCCGCGTCTCTGGCGACAGCTCCCACGCCCGAAGAGCCAGGAGGGAAAGCCGTGCCTCGTTGGAAAGCTCTTTGGCAGCCGCTCGCGTGGCACCACAGCCCGTGGGGCTGCGGGCTTTCCGGCGGCCGTCAGCCTGGGCGACACCGGCGCCCACGTCGGGCCGCCGCGCCATCCTGCGAAGCATTTTCCGGTAGGGCCGCGTCTCTGGCGACAGCTCCCACGGCCGAAGACCCAGGAGGGAAAGCCATGCCTCGTTGGAAAGCTCTTTGGCAGCCACTCGCGTGGCCCCACAGCCCGTGGGGCTGCGGGCTTTCCGGCGGCCGTCAGTCTGGGCGCCACCGGCGCCCACGTGGCGCCGCCGCGCCAGCCTGCGAAGCATTTTCCGGTAGGGCCGCAGCTCTGGCGACAGCTCCCACGCCCGAAGAGCCAGGAGGGAAAGCCGTGCCTCGTTGGAAAGCTCTTTGGCAGCCGCTCGCGTGGCCCCACAGCCCATGGGGCTGCGGGCTTTGCGGCGGCCGTCAGCCTGGGCGACACCAGCACCCACGTGGCGCCGCCGCGCCAGCCTGCGAAGCATCTTCCGGTAGGGCTGCGGCTCTGGCGACAGCTCCCACGCCCGAAGAGTCAGGAGGGAAAGCCGTGCCTCGTTGGAAAGCTCTTTGGCAGCCGCTCGCGTGGCCCCACAGCCCATGGGGCTGCGGGCTTTGCGGCGGCCGTCAGCCTCAGTGCCACCGGCGCCCACGTTGCGCCGGCGCGCCAGCCTGCGAAGCATTTTCCGGTAGGGCCGCGGCTCTGGCGACAGCTCCCATGCCGGAAGAGCCAGGAGGGAAAGCCGTGCCTCGTTGGAAAGCTCTTTGGCAGCCGCTCGCGTGGCCCCACAGCCCGTGGGGCTGCGGGCTTTGCAGCTGCCGTCAGCCTCGGCGCCACCGGCGCCCACGTGGCGCCGCCGCGCCAGCCTGCGAAGCATTTTCCGGTAGGGCCGCGGCTCTGGCGACAGCTCCCACGGCCAAAGAGCCAGGAGGGAAAGCCGTGCCTCGTTGGAAAGCTCTTTGGCAGCCGCTTGCGTGGCCCCACAGCCCGTGGGGCTGCGGGCTTTGCGGCGGCTGTCAGCCTCGGCGCCACCGGCGCCCACGTCGGGCCGCCACGCCAGCCTGCGAAGCATTTTCCGGTAGGGCCGCGTCTCTGGCGACAGCTCCAACGGCCGAAGAGCCAGGAGGGAAAGCCGTGCCTCGTTGGAAAGCTCTTTGGCAGCCGCTCGCGTGGCCCAACAGCCCGTGGGGCTTCGGGCTTTGCGGCGACCGTCAGCCTCGGCGACACCGGTGCCCAGGTGGGGCCGCCGCGCCAGCCTGCAAAGAATTTTCCGGTAGGGCCGCGTCTCTGGCGACAGCTCCCACGCCCGAAGAGCCAGGAGGGAAAGCCGTGCCTCGTTGGAAAGCTCTTTGGCAGCCGCTCGCGTGGCCCCACAGCCCATGAGGCTGCGGGCTTTGCAGCGGCCGTCAGCCTCAGTGCCACCGGCGCCCACGTTGCGCCGCCGCGACAGCCTGCGAAGCATTTTCCGGTAGGGCCGCGTCTCTGGCGACAGCTCCCACGCCCGAAGAGCCAGGAGGGAAAGCCGTGCCTCGTTGGAAAGCTCTTTGGCAGCCGCTCGCGTGGCCCCACAGCCCGTGGGGCTGCGGGCTTTGCGGCGGCCGTCAGCCTGGGCGACACCGGCGTCCACGTGACGCCGCCGCGCCAGCCTGCGAAGCATTTTCTGGTAGGGCCGCGTCTCTGGCAACAGCTCCCACGCCCGAAGAGCCAGGAGGGAAAGCCGTGCCTCGTTGGAAAGCTCTTTGGCAGCCGCTCGCGTGGCCCCACAGCCCGTGGGGCTGCGGGCTTTCCGGCGGCCGTCAGCCTCGGCGCCAGCGACGCCCACGTGGCGCCGCCGCGCCAGCCTGCGAAGCATTTTCCGGTAGGGCCGCGGCTCTGGCGACAGCTCCCACGCCCGAAGAGTCAGGGGGGAAAGCCGTGCCTCGTTGGAAAGCCCTTTGGCAGCCGCTCGCGTGGCCCCACAGCCCATGGGGCTGCGGGCTTTGCGGCGGCCGTCAGCCTCGGCGCCACCGGCGCCCGGGTGGGGCCGCCACACCAGCCTGCGAAGCATTTTCCGGTAGGGCCGCGGCTCTGGCGACAGCTCCCACGCCCGAAGAGCCAGGAGGGAAAGCCATGCCTCGTTGGAAAGCTCTTTGGCAGCCACTCGCGTGGCCCCACAGCCCGTGGGGCTGCGGGCTTTGCGGCGGCCGTCAGCCTCGGCGACACCGGCGCCCAGGTGGGGCCGCCGCGCCAGCCTGCAAAGAATTTTCCGGTAGGGCCGCGTCTCTGGCGACAGCTCCCACGCCCGAAGAGCCAGGAGGGAAAGCCGTGCCTCGTTGGAAAGCTCTTTGGCAGCCGCTCGCGTGGCCCCACAGCCCATGAGGCTGCGGGCTTTGCGGCGGCCGTCAGCCTCAGTGCCACCGGCGCCCACGTTGCGCCGCCGCGCCAGCCTGCGAAGCATTTTCCGGTAGGGCCGCGGCTCTGGCGACAGCTCCCACGCCCGAAGAGCCAGGAGGGAAAGCCGTGCCTCGTTGGAAAGCTCTTTGGCAGCCGCTCGCGTGGCCCCACAGCCCGTGGGGCTGCGGGCTTTCCGGCGGCTGTCAGCCTCGGCGCCAGCGGAGCCCACGTGGCGCCGCCGCGCCAGCCTGCGAAGCATTTTCCGGTAGGGCCGCGGCTCTGGCGACAGCTCCCACGGCCAAAGAGTCAGGAGGGAAAGCCGTGCCTCGTTGGAAAGCTCTTTGGCAGCCGCTCGCGTGGCCCCACAGCCCGTGGGGCTGCGGGCTTTGCGGCGGCCGTCAGCCTCGGCGATACCGGCGCCCAGGTGATGCCGCCGCGCCAGCCTGCGAAGCATTTTCCGGTAGGGCCGCGTCTCTGGCAACAGCTCCCACGCCCGAAGAGCCAGGAGGGAAAGCCGTGCCTCGTTGGAAAGCTCTTGGGCAGCCGCTCGCGTGGCCCCACAGCCAATGAGGATGCGGGCTTTGCGGCTGCCGTCAGCCTCAGTGCCACCGGCGCCCACGTTGCGCCGCCGCGCCAGCCTGCGAAGCATTTTCCGGTAGGGCCGCGGCTCTGGCAACAGCTCCCACGCCCGAAGAGCTAGGAGGGAAAGCCGTGCCTCATTGGAAAGCTCTTGGGCAGCCGCTCGCATGGCCCCACAGCCCGTGGGGCTGCGGGCTTTCCGGCGGCCGTCAGCCTCGGCGCCACCGGCGCCCACGTGGGGCCGCCGCGCCAGCCTGCAAAGCATTTTCCGGTAGGGCCGCGTCTCTGTCCACAGCTCCCACGCCCGAAGAGCCAGGAGGGAAAGCCGTGCCTCGTTGGAAAGCTCTTTGGCAGCCGCTCGCGTGGCCCCACAGCCCATGGGGCTGCGGGCTTTCCGGCGGCCGTCAGCCTGGGCGACACCGGCGCCCACGTTGCGCCGCCACGACAGCCTGCGAAGCATTTTCCGGTAGGGCCGCGGCTCTGGCGACAGCTCCCACGCCCGAAGAGCCAGGAGGGAAAGCCGTGCCTCGTTGGAAAGCTCTTTGGCAGCCGCTCGCGTGGCCCCACAGCCCGTGGGGCTGCGGGCTTTCCGGCGGCCGTCAGCCTCGGCGCCACCGGCGCCCACGTTGGGCTGCCGCGCCAGCCTGCGAAGAATTTTCCGGTAGGGCCGCGGCTCTGGCGACAGCTCCCACGCCCGAAGAGCCAGAAGGGAAACCCGTGCCTCGTTGGAAAGCTCTTTGGCAGTCGCTCGCATGGCCCCACAGCCCGTGGGGCTGCGGGCTTTGCGGCGGCCCTCAGCCTGGGCGACACCGGCGCCCACGTAGGGCCGCCGCGCCAGCCTGCGAAGGATTTTCTGGTAGGGCCGCGGCTCTGGCGACAGCTCCCACAGCCGAAGAGCCAGGAGGGAAAGCCGTGCCTCATTGGAAAGCTCTTTGGCAGCCGCTCGTGTGGCCCCACAGCCCGTGGGGCTGCGCACTTTCCAGCGGCCGTCAGCCTCGGCGCCACCGGCGCCCACGTCGGGCCGACGCGCCAGCCTGCGAAGCATTTTCCGGTACGGCCGCGTCTCTGGCGACAGCTCCCACGCCTGAAGAGCCAGGAGGGAAAGCCGTGCCTCGTTGGAAAGCTCTTTGGCAGCCGCTCGCGTGGCCCCACAGCCCATGGGGCTGCGGGCTTTGCGGTGGCCGTAAGCCTCAGTGCCACCGGCGCCCACGTCAGCCGGCTGCGCCAGCCTGCGAAGCATTTTCCGGTAGGGCCGCGGCTCTGGCGACAGCTCCCACGCCCGAAGAGCCAGGAGGGAAAGCCGTGCCTCGTTGGAAAGCTCTTTGGCAGCCGCTCGTGTGGCCCCACAGCCCGTGGGGCTGCGGGCTTTGCAGCGGCCGTCAGCCTCGGCGCCACCGGCGCCCACGTGGCGCCACCGCGCCAGCCTGCGAAGCATTTTCTGGTAGGGCTGCGGCTCTGGCGACAGCTCCCACACCCGAAGAGCCAGGAGGGAAAGCCGTGCCTCGTTGGAAAGCTCTTTGGCAGCCGCTTGCGTGGCCCCACAGCCCGTGGGGCTGCGGGCTTTGCGGCGGCCGTCAGCCTGGGCGACACCGGCGCCCACGTTGTGCCGCCGCGCCAGCCTGCAAAGAATTTTCCAGTAGGGCCGCGGCTCTGGCGACAGCTCCCACGCCCGAAGAGCCAGGAGGGAAATCCGTGCCTCATTGGAAAGCTCTTTGGCAGCCGCTCGCGTGGCCCCACAGCCCGTGGGGCTGCGGGCTTTCCGGCGGCCGTCAGCCTCGGTGCCACCGGCGCCCACGTTGCGCCACCGCGCCAGCCTGCGAAGCATTTTCCGGTAGGGCCGCGGCTCTGGCGACAGCTCCCACAGCCGAAGAGCCAGGAGGGAAAGCCGTGCCTCGTTGGAAAGCTCTTTGGCAGCCGCTCGCGTGGCCCCACAGCCCGTGGGGCTGCGGGCTTTCCGGCGGCCGTCAGCCTCGGCGCCACCGGCGCCCACGTTGGGCTGCCGCGCCAGCCTGCGAAGAATTTTCCGGTAGGGCCGCGGCTCTGGCGACAGCTCCCACGCCCGAAGAGCCAGAAGGGAAACCCGTGCCTCGTTGGAAAGCTCTTTGGCAGTCGCTCGCATGGCCCCACAGCCCGTGGGGCTGCGGGCTTTGCGGCGGCCCTCAGCCTGGGCGACACCGGCGCCCACGTAGGGCCGCCGCGCCAGCCTGCGAAGGATTTTCTGGTAGGGCCGCGGCTCTGGCGACAGCTCCCACAGCCGAAGAGCCAGGAGGGAAAGCCGTGCCTCATTGGAAAGCTCTTTGGCAGCCGCTCGTGTGGCCCCACAGCCCGTGGGGCTGCGCACTTTCCAGCGGCCGTCAGCCTCGGCGCCACCGGCGCCCACGTCGGGCCGACGCGCCAGCCTGCGAAGCATTTTCCGGTACGGCCGCGTCTCTGGCGACAGCTCCCACGCCTGAAGAGCCAGGAGAGAAAGCCGTGCCTCGTTGGAAAGCTCTTTGGCAGCCGCTCGCATGGTCTCAGAGCCCGTGGGGCTGCGGGCTTTGCGGCGGCCGTCAGCCTCGGCGCCACCGGCGCCCAGGTGGGGCCGCCGCGCCAGCCTGCGAAGCATTTTCCGGTAGGGCCGCGTCTCTGGCGACAGCTCCCACGCCCGAAGAGCCAGGAGGGAAAGCCGTGCCTCGTTGGAAAGCTCTTTGGCAGCCGCTCACGTGGCCCCACAGCCCGTGGGGCTGCGGGCTTTGCGGCGGCCGTCAGCCTCGGCGACACCGGCGCCCACGTGACGCCGCTGCACCAGCCTGCGAAGAATTTTCCGGTAGGGCCGCAGCTCTGGCAACAGCTCCCACGCCCGAAGAGCCAGGAGGGAAAGCCGTGCCTCGTTGGAAAGCTCTTTGGCAGCTGCTCGCGTGGCCCCACAGCCCGTGGGGCTGCGGGCTTTGCGGCGGCCGTCAGCCTGGTCGACACCGGCGCCAACGTCGGGCCGCCGCGCCAGCCTGCGAAGCATTTTCCGGTAGGGCCGCGGCTCTGGCGACAGCTCCCACGCCCGAAGAGCCAGGAGGGAAAGCCGTGCCTCGTTGGAAAGCTCTTTGGCAGCCGCTCGCGTGGCCCCACAGCCCGTGGGGCTGCGGACTTTGCGGCGGCCGTCAGCATCGGTGCCACCGGCGCCCACATTGCGCCGCCGCGCCAACCTGCGAAGCATTTTCCGGTAGTGCTGCGGCTCTGGCGACAGCTCCCACGCCCAAAGAGCCAGGAGGGAAAGACGTGCCTTGTTGGAAAGCTCTTTGGCAGCCGCTCGCGTGGCCCACAGCCCGTGAGGCTGCGGGCTTTGCGGCGGCCGTCAGCCTGGGCGACACCGGTGCCCACATGGGGCCGCCGCTCAGCCTGCGAAGCATTTTCCGGTAGGGCTGCGTCTCTGGCGACAGCTCCCACGCCCGAAGAGCCAGGAGGGAAAGCCGTGCCTCGTTGGAAAGCTCTTTGGCAGCCGCTCGCGTGGCCCCACAGCCCGTGGGACTGCGGGATTTGCGGGGGCCGTCAGCCTCGGCGCCACCGGCGCCTACGTGGTGCCGCCGCGCCAGCCTGCGAAGCATTTTCCGGTAGGGCCGCGGCTCTGGCGACAGCTCCCACGCCCAAAGAGCCAGGAGGGAAAGCCGTGCCTCGTTGGAAAGCTCTTTGGCAGCCGCTCGCGTGGCCCCACAGCCCGTGGGGCTGCGGGCTTTGCGGCGGCCGTCAGCCTCGGCGCCACCGGCGCCCACGTGGCGCCGCCGCGCCAGCCTGCGAAGAATTTTCCAGTAGGGCCGCATCTCTGGCGACAGCTCTCACGCCCGAAGAGCCAGGAGGGAAAGCCGTGCCTCGTTGGAAAGCTCTTTGGCAGCCGCTCGCGTGGCCCCACAGCCCGTGGGGCTGCGGGCTTTGCGGCGGCCGTCAGCCTTGGCGACACCGGCGCCCACGTGGCGCCGCTGCGCCATCCTGCGAAGCATTTTCCGGTGGGGCCGCGGCTCTGGCGACAGCTCTCACGCCCGAAGAGCCAGGAGGGAAAGCCGTGCCTCGTTGGAAAGCTCTTTGGCAGCCGCTCGCATGGCCCCACAGCCCGTGGGGCTGCGGGCTTTGCGGCGGCCGTCAGCCTTGGCGCCACCGGCGCCCACGTTGCGACGCACCGCCAGCCTGCGAAGCATTTTCCGGTAGGGCCGCGGCTCTGGCGACAGCTCCCACGCCCGAAGAGCCAGGAGGGAAAGCCGTGCCTCGTTGGAAAGCTCTTTGGCAGCCGCTCGCATGGCCTCAGAGCCCGTGGGGCTGCGGGCTTTGCGGCGGCCGTCAGCCTCGGCGCCACCGGCGCTCACGTGGGGCCGCCGCGCCAGCCTGCGAAGCATTTTCCGGTAGGGCCGCGTCTCTGGCGACAGCTCCCACGCCCGAAGAGCCAGGAGGGAAAGCCGTGCCTCGTTGGAAAGCTCTTTGGCAGCCGCTCACGTGGCCCCACAGCCCGTGGGGCTGCGGGATTTGCGGCGGCCGTCAGCCTCGGCGCCACCGGCACCCACGTGGTGCCGCCGCGCCAGCCTGCGAAGCATTTTCCGGTAGGGCCGCGGCTCTGGCGACAGCTCCCATGCCCAAAGAGCCAGGAGGGAAAGCCGTGCCTCATTAGAAAGCTCTTTGGCAGCTGCTCGCGTGGCCCCACAGCGCATGGGGCTGCGGGCTTTGCGGCGGCCGTCAGCCTCAGTGCCACCGGCGCCCACGTGTCGCCGCCGCGCCAGCCTGCGAATCATTTTCCGGTAGGGCCGCGGCTCTGGCGACAGCTCCCACGCCCGAAGAGCCAGGAGGGAAAGCCGTGCCTCGTTGGAAAGCTCTTTGGCAGCCGCTCGCGTGGCCCCACAGCCCATGGGGCTGCGGGCTTTGCGGTGGCCGTCAGCCTCGGCGCCACCGGCGCCCACGTTGCGCCGCCGCGCCAGCCTGCGAAGCATTTTCCGGTAGGGCCGCGGCTCTGGCGACAGCTCCCACGCCCGAAGAGCCAGGAGGGAAAGCCGTGCCTCGTTGGAAAGCTCTTTGGCAGCCGCTCACGTGGCCCCACAGCCAATGGGGCTGCGGGCTTTGCGGCGGCCGTCAGCCTCGGCGCAACCGGCGCCCACGTGGCGCCGCCGCGCCATCCTGCAAAGAATTTTCCAGTAGGGCCGCAGCTCTGGCAACAGCTCTCACGGCCGAAGAGCCAGGAGGGAAAGCCGTGCCTCGTTGGAAAGCTCTTTGGCAGCCGCTCGGGTGGCCCCACAGCGCGTGGGGCTGCGGGCTTTCCGGCGGCCGTCAGCCTCGGCGCCATCGGCGCCCATGTCGGGCCGCCGCGCCAGCCTGCGAAGCATTTTCCGGTAGGGCCGCGGCTCTGGCGACAGCTCCCACGCCCGAAGAGCCAGGAGGGAAAGCCGTGCCTCGTTGGAAAGGTCTTTGGCAGCCGCTCGCGTGGCCCCACAGCCCGTGGGGCTGCGGGCTTTCCGGCAGCCGTCAGTCTCAGTGCCACCGGCGCCCACGTTGCGCCACTGCGCCAGACTGCGAAGCGTTTTCCGGTAGGGCCGCGTCTCTGGCGACAGCTCCCACGCCCGAAGATCCAGGACGGAAAGCCGTGCCTCGTTGGAAAGCTCTTTGGCAGCCGCTCGCGTGGCCCCACAGCCCGTGGGGCTGCGGGCTTTGCGGCGGCCGTCAGCCTCGTCGCCATCGGCGCCCATGTCGGTACGTCGTGCTAGCCTGCGAAGCATTTTCCGGTAGGGCCGCGTCTCTGGCGACAGCTCCCACGGCCGAAGAGCCAGGAGGGAAAGCCGTGCCTCGTTGGAAAGCTCTTTGGCAGCCACTCGCATGGCCCTAAAGCCTGTGGGGCTGTGGGCTTTCCGGCGGCCGTCAGCCTCGGCGCCACCGGCGCCCCCGTGGCGCCGCCGCGCCAGCCTGCGAAGCATTTTCCGGTAGGGCCGCGTCTCTGGCGACAGCTCCCACGCCCGAAGAGCCAGGAGGGAAAGCCGTGCCTCGTTGGAAAGCTCTTTGGCAGACGCTCGCGTGGCCCCACAGCCAATGGGGCTGCGGGCTTTGCGGCGGCCGTCAGCCTCGGCGCCACCGGCGCCCACGTGGCGCCGCTGCACCAGCCTGCAAAGCATTTTCCGGTAGGGCCGCGGCTCTGGCGACAGCTCCCACGCCCGAAGAGCTAAGAGGGAAAGCCGTGCCTCATTGGAAATCTCTTTGGCAGCCGCTCGCGTGGCCCCACAGCCCATGGGGCTGCGGGCTTTGCGGCAGCCGTCAGCCTCAGTGCCACCTGCGCCCACGTGGCGCTGCCGCGCCAGCCTGCGAAGCATTTTCCGGTAGGGCCGCGGCTCTGGCGACAGCTCCCACGCCCGAAGAGCCAGGAGGGAAAGCCGTGCCTCGTTGGAAAGCTCTTTGGCAGCCGCTCGCATGGCCTCAGAGCCCGTGGGGCTGCGGGCTTTGCGGCGGCCGTCAGCCTCGGCGCCACCGGCGCTCACGTGGGGCCGCCGCGCCAGCCTGCGCAGCATTTTCCGGTAGGGCCGCGTCTCTGGCGACAGCTCCCACGCCCGAAGAGCCAGGAGGGAAAGCCGTGCCTCGTTGGAAAGCTCTTTGGCAGCCGCTCACGTGGCCCCACAGCCCGTGGGGCTGCGGGATTTGCGGCGGCCGTCAGCCTCGGCGCCACCGGCACCCACGTGGTGCCGCCGCGCCAGCCTGCGAAGCATTTTCCGGTAGGGCCGCGGCTCTGGCGACAGCTCCCATGCCCGAAGAGCCAGGAGGGAAAGCCGTGCCTCGTTGGAAAGCTCTTTGGCAGCTGCTCGCGTGGCCCCACAGCGCATGGGGCTGCGGGCTTTGCGGCGGCCGTCAGCCTCAGTGCCACCGGCGCCCACGTGTCGCCGCCGCGCCAGCCTGCGAATCATTTTCCGGTAGGGCCGCGGCTCTGGCGACAGCTCCCACGCCCGAAGAGCCAGGAGGGAAAGCCGTGCCTCGTTGGAAAGCTCTTTGGCAGCCGCTCGCGTGGCCCCACAGCCCATGGGGCTGCGGGCTTTGCGGCGGCCGTCAGCCTCGGCGCCACCGGCGCCCACGTTGCGCCGCCGCGCCAGCCTGCGAAGCATTTTCCGGTAGGGCCGCGGCTCTGGCGACAGCTCCCACGCCCGAAGAGCCAGGAGGGAAAGCCGTGCCTCGTTGGAAAGCTCTTTGGCAGCCGCTCACGTGGCCCCACAGCCAATGGGGCTGCGGGCTTTGCGGCGGCCGTCAGCCTGGGCGACACCGGCGCGCACGTTGCGCCGCTGCGCCAGCCTGCGAAGCATTTTCCGGTAGGGCCGCGGCTCTGGCGACAGCTCCCACACCCGAAGAGCCAGGAGGGAAAGCCGTGCCTCGTTGGAAAGCTCTTTGGCAGCCGCTCGCGTGGCCCCACAGCCTGTGGGGCTGCGGGCTTTGCAGCGGCCGTCAGCCTCGGCGCCACCGGCGCCCACGTGGGGCTGCCGCGCCAGCCTGCGAAGCATTTTGCGGTAGGGCCGCGTCTCTGGCGACAGCTCCCACGCCCGAAGAGCCAGGAGGGAAAGCCGTGCCTCGTTGGAAAGCTCTTTGGCAGCCGCTCGCATGGCCCTAAAGCCTGTGGGGCTGCGGGTTTTGCGGCAGCCGTCAGCCTCAGTGCCACCGGCGCCCACGTGGCGCCGCCGCGCCAGCCTGCGAAGCATTTTCCGGTAGGGCCGTGGCTCTGGCAACAGCTCCCACGCCCGAAGAGCCAGGATGGAAAGCCATGCCTCGTTGGAAAGCTCTTTGGCAGCCGCTCGCGTGGCCCCACAGCCTGTGGGGCTGCGGGATTTCCGGCACCCGTCAGCCTGGGCGCCACCGGCGCCCACGTCGGGCCGCCGCGCCAGCCTGCGAAGCATTTTCCGGTAGGGCCGCGGCTCTGGCGACAGCTCCCACGCCCGAAGAGCCAGGAGGGAAAGCCGTGCCTCGTTGGAAAGCTCTTTGGCAGCCACTCGCATGGCCCTAAAGCCTGTGGGGCTGCGGGCTTTCCGGCGGCTGTCAGCCTCGGCGCCACCGGTGCCCACGTGGCGCCGCCGCGCCAGCCTGCGAAGCATTTTCCGGTAGGGCCGTGTCTCTGGCGACAGCTCCCATGCCCGAAGAGCCAGGAGGGAAAGCCATGCCTCGTTGGAAAGCTCTTTGGCAGCCACTCGCGTGGCCCCAGAGCCGGTGGGGCTGCGGGCTTTGCGGCGGCCGTCAGCCTCGGCACCACCGGCGCCCACGTGGCGCCGCTGCGCCAGCCTGCAAAGCATTTTCCGGTAGGGCCGCGGCTCTGGCGACAGCTCCCACAGCCGAAGAGCCAGGAGGGAAAGCCGTGCCTCCTTGGAAAGCTCTTTGGCAGCCGCTCGCGTGGCCCCACAGACCATGGGGATGCGGGCTTTGCGGCAGCCGTCAGCCTCAGTGCCACCTGCGCCCACGTAGTGCCGCCGCGCCAGCCTGCGAAGCATTTTCCGGTAGGGCCGCGGCTCTGGCAACAGCTCCCACGCCCGAAGAGCCAGGAGGGAAAGCCGTGCCTTGATGAAAAAGTCTTTGGCAGCCGCTCGCGTGGCCCCACAGCCAATGGGGCTGCGGGCTTTGCGGCGGCCGTCAGCCTGGGCGACACCGGCGCGCACGTTGCGCCGCTGCGCCAGCCTGCGAAGCATTTTCCGGTAGGGCCGCGGCTCTGGCGACAGCTCCCACACCCGAAGAGCCAGGAGGGAAAGCCGTGCC
The DNA here is from genome assembly GCF_964199755.1 of Larus michahellis. Taxonomy (NCBI): domain Eukaryota; kingdom Metazoa; phylum Chordata; class Aves; order Charadriiformes; family Laridae; genus Larus; species Larus michahellis. The sequence continues at coordinate 64,586 of NW_027436180.1, read as the reverse complement.
TCGTTGGAAAGCTCTTTGGCAGCCGCTCGCGTGGCCCCACAGCCTGTGGGGCTGCGGGCTTTGCAGCGGTCGTCAGCCTCGGCGCCACCGGCGCCCACGTGGGGCTGCCGCGCCAGCCTGCGAAGCATTTTGCGGTAGGGCCGCGTCTCTGGCGACAGCTCCCACGCCCGAAGAGCCAGGAGGGAAAGCCGTGCCTCGTTGGAAAGCTCTTTGGCAGCCGCTCGCATGGCCCTAAAGCCTGTGGGGCTGCGGGTTTTGCGGCAGCCGTCAGCCTCAGTGCCACCGGCGCCCACGTGGCGCCGCCGCGCCAGCCTGCGAAGCATTTTCCGGTAGGGCCGTGGCTCTGGCAACAGCTCCCACGCCCGAAGAGCCAGGAGGGAAAGCCGTGCCTTGATGGAAAGCTCTTTGGCAGCCACTCGCGTGGCCCCACAGCCAATGGGGCTGCGGGCTTTGCGGCGGCCGTCAGCCTGGGCGCCACCGGCGCCCACGTTGCGCCGCTGCGCCAGCCTGCGAAGCATTTTCCGGTAGGGCCGCGGCTCTGGCGACAGCTCCCACACCCGAAGAGCCAGGAGGGAAAGCCATGCCTCGTTGGAAAGCTCTTTGGCAGCCACTCGCATGGCCCTAAAGCCTGTGGGGCTGCGGGCTTTCCGGCGGCCGTCATCCTCGGCGCCACCGGCGCCCAAGTGGCGCCGCCGCGTAAGCCTGCAAAGCATTTTCCGGTAGGGCCGCGTCTCTGGCGACAGCTCCCACGCCCGAAGAGCCAGGAGGGAAAGCCGTGCCTCGTTGGAAAGCTCTTTGGCAGCCGCTCGCGTGGCCCCACAGCCGATGGGGCTGCGGGCTTTGCGGCAGCCATCAGCCTCAGTGCCACCGGCGCCCACGTGGCGCCGCCGCGCCAGCCTGCGAAGCATTTTCTGGTAGGGCCGCGGCTCTGGCAACAACTCCCACACCCGAAGAGCCAGGAGGGAAAGCCGTGCCTTGATGGAAAGCTCTTTGGCAGCCGCTCGCGTGGCCCCACAGCCAATGGGGCTGCGGGCTTTGCGGCGGCCGTCAGCCTCGGCGCCACCGGCGCCCACGTGGCGCCGCTGCACCAGCCTGCGCAGCATTTTCCAGTAGGGCCGCGGCTCTGGCGACAGCTCCCACGCCCGAAGAGCCAGGAGGGAAAGCCGTGCCTCGTTGGAAAGCTCTTTGGCAGCCGCTCGCGTGGCCCCACAGCCAATGGGGCTGCGGGCTTTGCGGCGGCCGTCAGCCTCGGCGCCACCGGCGCCCACGTGGCGCCGCCGCGCCAGCCTGCGAAGCATTTTCCAGTAGGGCCGCGGCTCTAGCGAGAGCTCCCACGCCCGAAGAGCTAGGAGGGAAAGCCGTGCCTCATTGGAAAGCTCTTTGGCAGCCACTCGCGTGGCCCCACAGCCCATGGGGCTGCGGGCTTTGCGGCAGCCGTCAGCCTCAGTGCCACCGGCGCCCACGTTGCGCCGCTGCGCCAGCCTGCGAAGCGTTTTCCGGTAGGGCCGCGGCTCTGGCGACAACTCCCACGCTTGAAGAGCCAGGAGGGAAAGCCATGCCTCGTTGGAAAGCTCTTTGGCAGCCGCTCGCGTGGCCCCACAGCCCGTGGGGCTGCGGGCTTTGCGGCGGCCGTCAGCCTCGGCGCCATCGGCGCTCATGTCGGGCCGCCGCGCCAGCCTGCGAAGCATTTTCCGGTAGGGCCGCGGCTCTGGCGACAGCTCCCACGGCCGAAGAGCCAGGAGGGAAAGCCGTGCCTCGTTGGAAAGCTCTTTGGCAGCCGCTCGCGTGGCCCCACAGCCCATGGGGCTGCGGGCTTTGCGGCAGCCGTCAGTCTCAGTGCCACCGGCGCCCACGTTGCGCCGCTGCGCCAGCCTGCGAAGCGTTTTCCGGTAGGGCCGCGTCTCTGGCGACAGCTCCCACGCCCGAAGATCCAGGACGGAAAGCCGAGCCTCGTTGGAAAGCTCTTTGGCAGCCGCTGGCGTGGCCCCACAGGCCGTGGGGCTGCGGGCTTCGCGGCGGCCGTCAGCCTCGGCGCCATCGGCGCCCATGTCGGGCCGCCGCGCCAGCCTGCGAAGCATTTTCCGGTAGGGCTGCGTCTCTGGCGACAGCTCCCACGCCTGAAGAGCCAGGAGGGAAAGCCATGCCTCATTGGAAAGCTCTTTGGCAGTTGCTCGCGTGGCCCCACAGCCCGTGGGGCTGCGGGCTTTGCGGCGGCCGTCAGCCTGGGCGACACCGGCGCCCACGTCGTGCCGACGCGACAGTCTGCAAAGCATTTTCCTGTAGGGCCGCGGCTCTGGCGACAGCTCCCACGCCCGAAGAGCCAGGAGGGAAAGCCAAGTCTCGTTGGAAAGCTCTTTGGCAGCCACTCGCATGGCCCTAAAGCCTGTGGGGCTGTGGGCTTTCCAGCGGCCGTCAGCCTCGGCGCCACCGGCGCCCACGTGGCGCCGCCGCGAAAGCCTGCGAAGCATTTTCCGGTAGGGCCGCGGCTCTGGCAACAGCTCCCACGCCCGAAGAGCCAGGAGGGAAAGCCGTGCCTTGATGGAAAGCTCTTTGGCAGCCACTCGCGTGGCCCCACAGCCAATGGGGCTGCGGGCTTTGCGGCGGCCGTCAGCCTCGGCGCCACCGTCGCCCACGTGGCGCCGCTGCACCAGCCTGCAAAGCATTTTCCGGTAGGGCCGCGGCTCTGGCGACAGCTCCCATGCCCGAAGAGCTAAGAGGGAAAGCCGTGCCTCATTGGAAAGCTCTTTGGCAGCCGCTCGCGTGGCCCCACAGCCCATGGGGCTGCGGGCTTTGCGGCAGCCGTCAGCCTCAGTGCCACCTGCGCCCACGTGGCGCCGCCGCGCCAGCCTGCGAAGCATTTTCCGGTAGGGCCGCGGCTCTGGCAACAGCTCCCACGCCCGAAGAGCCAGGAGGGAAAGCCGTGCCTTGATAGAAAACTCTTTGGCAGCCGCTCGCGTGGCCCCACAGCCAATGGGACTGCGGGCTTTGCGGCGGCCGTCAGCCTGGGCGACACCGGCGCCCACGTTGCGCCGCTGCGCCAGCCTGCGAAGCATTTTCCGGTAGGGCCGCGGCTCTGGCGACAGCTCCCACGGCCGAAGATCCAGGAGGGAAAGCCATACCTCGTTGGAAAGCTCTTTGGCAGCCGCTCGCGTGGCCCCACAGCCCGTGGGGCTGCGGGCTTTGCGGCGGCCGTCAGCCTCGGCGCCACCGGCGCCCACGTGGGGCTGCCACGCCAGCCTGCGAAGCATTTTGCGGTAGGGCCGCGGCTCTGGCGACAGCTCCCACGCCCGAAGAGCCAGGAGGGAAAGCCGTGCCTCGTTGGAAAGCTCTTTGGCAGCCGCTCGCGTGGCCCCACAGCCCATGGGGCTGCGGGCTTTGCGGTGGCCGTCAGCCTCAGTGACACCGGCGCCCACGTTGCGCCGCTGCGCCAGCCTGCGAAGCGTTTTCCGGTAGGGCTGCGGCTCTGGCGACAGCTCCCACGCCCGAAGAGCCAGGAGGGAAAGCCGTGCCTCGTTGGAAAGCTCTTTGGCAGCCGCTCGCGTGGCCCCACAGCCTGTGGGGCTGCGGGATTTCCGGCACCCGTCAGCCTGGGCGCCACCGGCGCCCACGTGGGGCCGCCGCGCCAGCCTGCGAAGCATTTTCCGGTAGGGCCGCGGCTCTGGCGACAGCTCCCACGCCCGAAGAGCCATGAGGGAAAGCCGTGCCTCGTTGGAAAGCTCTTTGGCAGCCACTCGCATGGCCCTAAAGCCTGTGGGGCTGCGGGCTTTCCGGCGGCCGTCAGCCTCGGCGCCACCGGCGCCCACGTGGCGCCGCCGCGCCAGCCTGCGAAGCATTTTCCGGTAGGGCCGTGTCTCTGGCGACAGCTCCCATGCCCGAAGAGCCAGGAGGGAAAGCCATGCCTCGTTGGAAAGCTCTTTGGCAGCCACTCGCGTGGCCCCAGAGCCGGTGGGGCTGCGGGCTTTGCGGCGGCGGTCAGCCTCGGCACCACCGGCGCCCACGTGGCGCCGCTGCGCCAGCCTGCAAAGCATTTTCCGGTAGGGCCGCGGCTCTGGCGACAGCTCCCACAGCCGAAGAGCCAGGAGGGAAAGCCGTGCCTCCTTGGAAAGCTCTTTGGCAGCCGCTCGCGTGGCCCCACAGACCATGGGGATGCGGGCTTTGCGGCAGCCGTCAGCCTCAGTGCCACCTGCGCCCACGTAGTGCCGCCGCGCCAGCCTGCGAAGCATTTTCCGGTAGGGCCGCGGCTCTGGCAACAGCTCCCACGCCCGAAGAGCCAGGAGGGAAAGCCGTGCCTTGATGAAAAACTCTTTGGCAGCCGCTCGCGTGGCCCCACAGCCAATGGGGCTGCGGGCTTTGCGGCGGCCGTCAGCCTGGGCGACACCGGCGCCCACGTTGCGCCGCTGCGCCAGCCTGCGAAGCATTTTCCGGTAGGGCCGCGGCTCTGGCGACAGCTCCCACACCCGAAGAGCCAGGAGGGAAAGCCATGCGTCATTGGAAAGCTCTTTGGCAGCCGCTCGCGTGGCCCCACAGCCTGTGGGGCTGCGGGCTTTGCAGCGGCCGTCAGCCTCGGCGCCACCGGCGCCCACGTGGGGCTGCCGCGCCAGCCTGCGAAGCATTTTGCGGTAGGGCCGCGTCTCTGGCGACAGCTCCCACGCCCGAAGAGCCAGGAGGGAAAGCCGTGCCTCGTTGGAAAGCTCTTTGGCAGCCGCTCGCATGGCCCTAAAGCCTGTGGGGCTGCGGGTTTTGCGGCAGCCGTCAGCCTCAGTGCCACCGGCGCCCACGTGGCGCCGCCGCGCCAGCCTGCGAAGCATTTTCCGGTAGGGCCGTGGCTCTGGCAACAGCTCCCACGCCCGAAGAGCCAGGAGGGAAAGCCGTGCCTTGATGGAAAGCTCTTTGGCAGCCGCTCGCGTGGCCCCACAGCACATGGGGCTGCTGGCTTTGCGGCGGCCGTCAGCCTCGGCGCCACCGGCGCCCACGTGGCGCCGCTGCACCAGCCTGCGAAGCATTTTCCGGTAGGGCCGCGGCTCTGGCGACAGCTCCCACGCCCGAAGAGCCAGGAGGGAAAGCCGTGCCTCATTGGAAAGCTCCTTGGCAGCCGCTCGCGTGCCCCACAGCCCATGGGGCTGCGGGCTTTGCAGCAGCCGTCAGCCTCAGTGCCACCGGCGCCCACGTTGCGCCGCTGCGCCAGCCTGCGAAGCATTTTCCGGTAGGGCCGCGGCTCTGGCGACAGCTCCCACACCCGAAGAGCCAGGAGGGAAAGCCGTGCCTCATTGGAAAGCTCTTTGGCAGCCGCTCGCGTGGCCCCACAGCCCATGGGGCTGCGGGCTTTGCGGCGGCCGTCAGCCTCAGTGCCACCGGCGCCCACGTGGCGCCGCTGCACCAGCCTGCGAAGCATTTTCCGATAGGGCCGCGGCTCTGGCGACAGCTCCCACGCCCGAAGAGCCAGGAGGGAAAGCCGTGCCTCATTGGAAAGCTCTTTGGCAGCCGCTCGCGTGCCTCACAGCCCATGGGGCTGCGGGCTTTGCAGCAGCCGTCAGCCTCAGTGCCACCGGCGCACACGTTGCGCCGCCGCGCCAGCCTGCAAAGCATTTTCCGGTAGGGCCGCGGCTCTGGCGACAGCTCCCACGCCTGAAGAGCCAGGAGGGAAAGCCGTGCCTCGTTGGAAAGCTCTTTGGCAGCCGCTCGCGTGGCCCCACAGCCCATGGGGCTGCGGGCTTTGCGGCGGCCGTCAGCCTGGGCGACACCGGCGCACACGTTGCGCCGCTGCGCCAGCCTGCGAAGCATTTTCCGGTAGGGCCGCGGCTCTGGCAACAGCTCCCACGCCCGAAGAGCCAGGAGGGATAGCCGTGCCTTGATGGAAAGCTCTTTGGCAGCCACTCGCGTGGCCCCACAGCCAATGGGGCTGCGGGCTTTGCGGCGGCCGTCAGCCTCGGCGCCACCGTCGCCCACGTGGCGCCGCTGCACCAGCCTGCAAAGCATTTTCCGGTAGGGCCGCGGCTCTGGCGACAGCTCCCATGCCCGAAGAGCTAAGAGGGAAAGCCGTGCCTCATTGGAAAGCTCTTTGGCAGCCGCTCGCGTGGCCCCACAGCCCATGGGGCTGCGGGCTTTGCGGCAGCTGTCAGCCTCAGTGCCACCTGCGCCCACGTGGCGCCGCCGCGCCAGCCTGCGAAGCATTTTCCGGTAGGGCCGCGGCTCTGGCAACAGCTCCCACGCCCGAAGAGCCAGGAGGGAAAGCCGTGCCTTGATAGAAAACTCTTTGGCAGCCGCTCGCGTGGCCCCACAGCCAATGGGACTGCGGGCTTTGCGGCGGCCGTCAGCCTGGGCGACACCGGCGCCCACGTTGCGCCGCTGCGCCAGCCTGCGAAGCATTTTCCGGTAGGGCCGCGGCTCTGGCGACAGCTCCCACGGCCGAAGATCCAGGAGGGAAAGCCATACCTCGTTGGAAAGCTCTTTGGCAGCCGCTCGCGTGGCCCCACAGCCCGTGGGGCTGCGGGCTTTGCGGCGGCCGTCAGCCTCGGCGCCACCGGCGCCCACGTGGGGCTGCCACGCCAGCCTGCGAAGCATTTTGCGGTAGGGCCGCGGCTCTGGCGACAGCTCCCACGCCCGAAGAGCCAGGAGGGAAAGCCGTGCCTCGTTGGAAAGCTCTTTGGCAGCCGCTCGCGTGGCCCCACAGCCAATGGGGCTGTGGGCTTTGCGGCGGCCGTCAGCCTCGGCGCCACCGGCGCCCACGTGGCGCCGCTGCACCAGCCTGCGAAGCATTTTCCAGTAGGGCCGCGGCTCTGGCAACAGCTCCCACGCCCGAAGAGCCAGGAGGGAAAGCCATGCCTCGTTGGAAAGCTCTTTGGCAGCCGCTCGCGTGGCCCCACAGCCCATGGGGCTGCGGGCTTTGCGGTGGCCGTCAGCCTCAGTGACACCGGCGCCCACGTTGCGCCGCTGCGCCAGCCTGCGAAGCGTTTTCCGGTAGGGCTGCGGCTCTGGCGACAGCTCCCACGCCCGAAGAGCCAGGAGGGAAAGCCGTGCCTCGTTGGAAAGCTCTTTGGCAGCCGCTCGCGTGGCCCCACAGCCTGTGGGGCTGCGGGATTTCCGGCACCCGTCAGCCTGGGCGCCACCGGCGCCCACGTGGGGCCGCCGCGCCAGCCTGCGAAGCATTTTCCGGTAGGGCCGCGGCTCTGGCGACAGCTCCCACGCCCGAAGAGCCATGAGGGAAAGCCGTGCCTCGTTGGAAAGCTCTTTGGCAGCCACTCGCATGGCCCTAAAGCCTGTGGGGCTGCGGGCTTTCCGGCGGCCGTCAGCCTCGGCGCCACCGGCGCCCACGTGGCGCCGCCGCGCCAGCCTGCGAAGCATTTTCCGGTAGGGCCGTGTCTCTGGCGACAGCTCCCATGCCCGAAGAGCCAGGAGGGAAAGCCATGCCTCGTTGGAAAGCTCTTTGGCAGCCACTCGCGTGGCCCCAGAGCCGGTGGGGCTGCGGGCTTTGCGGCGGCCGTCAGCCTCGGCACCACCGGCGCCCACGTGGCGCCGCTGCGCCAGCCTGCAAAGCATTTTCCGGTAGGGCCGCGGCTCTGGCGACAGCTCCCACAGCCGAAGAGCCAGGAGGGAAAGCCGTGCCTCCTTGGAAAGCTCTTTGGCAGCCGCTCGCGTGGCCCCACAGACCATGGGGATGCGGGCTTTGCGGCAGCCGTCAGCCTCAGTGCCACCTGCGCCCACGTAGTGCCGCCGCGCCAGCCTGCGAAGCATTTTCCGGTAGGGCCGCGGCTCTGGCAACAGCTCCCACGCCCGAAGAGCCAGGAGGGAAAGCCGTGCCTTGATGAAAAACTCTTTGGCAGCCGCTCGCGTGGCCCCACAGCCAATGGGGCTGCGGGCTTTGCGGCGGCCGTCAGCCTGGGCGACACCGGCGCCCACGTTGCGCCGCTGCGCCAGCCTGCGAAGCATTTTCCGGTAGGGCCGCGGCTCTGGCGACAGCTCCCACACCCGAAGAGCCAGGAGGGAAAGCCGTGCCTCATTGGAAAGCTCTTTGGCAGCCGCTCGCGTGGCCCCACAGCCTGTGGGGCTGCGGGCTTTGCAGCGGCCGTCAGCCTCGGCGCCACCGGCGCCCACGTGGGGCTGCCGCGCCAGCCTGCGAAGCATTTTGCGGTAGGGCCGCGTCTCTGGCGACAGCTCCCACGCCCGAAGAGCCAGGAGGGAAAGCCGTGCCTCGTTGGAAAGCTCTTTGGCAGCCGCTCGCATGGCCCTAAAGCCTGTGGGGCTGCGGGTTTTGCGGCAGCCGTCAGCCTCAGTGCCACCGGCGCCCACGTGGGGCCGCCGCGCCAGCCTGCGAAGCATTTTCCGGTAGGGCCGTGGCTCTGGCAACAGCTCCCACGCCCGAAGAGCCAGGAGGGAAAGCCGTGCCTTGATGGAAAGCTCTTTGGCAGCCGCTCGCGTGGCCCCACAGCCCATTGGGCTGCGGGCTTTGCGGCGGCCGTCAGCCTCGGCGCCACCGGCGCCCACGTGGCGCCGCTGCACCAGCCTGCGAAGCATTTTCCGGTAGGGCCGCGGCTCTGGCGACAGCTCCCACGCCCGAAGAGCCAGGAGGGAAAGCCGTGCCTCATTGGAAAGCTCCTTGGCAGCCGCTCGCGTGCCCCACAGCCCATGGGGCTGCGGGCTTTGCAGCAGCCGTCAGCCTCAGTGCCACCGGCGCCCACGTTGCGCCGCTGCGCCAGCCTGCGAAGCATTTTCCGGTAGGGCCGCGGCTCTGGCGACAGCTCCCACACCCGAAGAGCCAGGAGGGAAAGCCGTGCCTCGTTGGAAAGCTCTTTGGCAGCCGCTCGCGTGGCCCCACAGCCCGTGGGGCTGCGGGCTTTGCGGCGGCCGTCAGCCTCGGCGCCACCGGCGCCTACGTGGCGCCGCCGCGCCAGCCTGCGAAGCATTTTCCGGTAGGGCCGCGTCTCTGGCGACAGCTCCCACGCCCGAAGAGCCAGGAGGGAAAGCCGTGCCTCGTTGGAAAGCTCTTTGGCAGCCGCTCGTGTGGACCCACAGCGCATGGGGCTGCGAGCTTTGCGGCAGCTGTCAGCCTCAGTGCCACCTGCGCCCACGTGGCGCCGCTGCAGCAGCCTGCGAAGCATTTTCCAGTAGGGCCGCGGCTCTGGCGACAGCTCCCACTCCCAAAGAGCTAGGAGGGAAAGCCGTGCCTCGTTGGAAAGCTCTTTGGCAGCCGCTCGCGTGGCCCCACAGCCCATGGGGCTGCGGGCTTTGCGGCAGCTGTCAGCCTCAGTGCCACCTGCGCCCAGGTGGGGCCGCCGTGCCAGCCTGCGAAGCATTTTCCGGTAGGGCCGCGGCTCTGGCAACAGCTCCCACGGCTGAAGAGCAAGGAGGGAAAGCCGTGCCTTGATGAAAAACTCTTTGGCAGCCGCTCGCGTGTCCCCACAGCCAATGGGGCTGCGGGCTTTGCGGCGGCCGTCAGCTTCAGCGCCACCGGCGCCCACGTTGCGCCGCTGCGCCAGCCTGCGAAGTATTTTCCGGTAGGGCCGCGGCTCTGGCGACAGCTCCCACGCCCGAAGAGCCAGGAGGGAAAGCCGTGCCTCGTTGGAAAGCTCTTTGGCAGCCGCTCGCGTGGCCCCACAGCCCGTGGGGCTGCGGGCTTTCCGGCGGCCGTCAGCCTGGGCGCCACCGGCGCCCACGTCGGGCCGCCGCGCCAGCCTGCAAAGCATTTTCCGGTAGGGCCGCGGCTCTGGCGACAGCTCCCACGCCTGAAGAGCCAGGAGGGAAAGCCGTGCCTTGATGAAAAACTCTTTGGCAGCCGCTCGCGTGGCCCCACAGCCCATGGGGCTGCGGGCTTTGCGGCGGCCGTCAGCCTGGGCGACACCGGCGCACACGTTGCGCCGCTGCGCCAGCCTGCGAAGCATTTTCCGGTAGGGCCGCGGCTCTGGCAACAGCTCCCACGCCCGAAGAGCCAGGAGGGAAAGCCGTGCCTTGATGGAAAGCTCTTTGGCAGCCGCTCGCGTGGCCCCACAGCCAATGGGGCTGCGGGCTTTGCGGCGGCCGTCAGCCTCGGCGCCACCGTCGCCCACGTGGCGCCGCTGCACCAGCCTGCAAAGCATTTTCCGGTAGGGCCGCGGCTCTGGCGACAGCTCCCATGCCCGAAGAGCTAAGAGGGAAAGCCGTGCCTCATTGGAAAGCTCTTTGGCAGCCGCTCGCGTGGCCCCACAGCCCATGGGGCTGCGGGCTTTGCGGCAGACGTCAGCCTCAGTGCCACCGGCGCCCACGTGGCGCCGCCGCGCCAGCCTGCGAAGCCTTTTCCGGTAGGGCCGCGGCTCTGGCAACAGCTCCCACGCCCGAAGAGCCAGGAGGGAAAGCCGTGCCTTGATAGAAAACTCTTTGGCAGCCGCTCGCGTGGCCCCACAGCCAATGGGGCTGCGGGCTTTGCGGCGGCCGTCAGCCTGGGCGACACCGGCGCCCACGTTGCGCCGCTGCGCCAGCCTGCGAAGCATTTTCCGGTAGGGCCGCGGCTCTGGCGACAGCTCCCACGGCCGAAGATCCAGGAGGGAAAGCCATACCTCGTTGGAAAGCTCTTTGGCAGCCGCTCGCGTGGCCCCACAGCCCGTGGGGCTGCGGGCTTTGCGGCGGCCGTCAGCCTCGGCGCCACCGGCGCCCACGTGGGGCTGCCACGCCAGCCTGCGAAGCATTTTGCGGTAGGGCCGCGGCTCTGGCGACAGCTCCCACGCCCGAAGAGCCAGGAGGGAAAGCCGTGCCTCGTTGGAAAGCTCTTTGGCAGCCGCTCGCGTGGCCCCACAGCCCGTGGGGCTGTGGGCTTTGCGGCGGCCGTCAGCCTCGGCGCCACCGGCGCCCACGTGGCGCCGCTGCACCAGCCTGCGAAGCATTTTCCAGTAGGGCCGCGGCTCTGGCAACAGCTCCCACGCCCGAAGAGCCAGGAGGGAAAGCCGTGCCTCGTTGGAAAGCTCTTTGGCAGCCGCTCGCGTGGCCCCACAGCCCATGGGGCTGCGGGCTTTGAGGCAGCCGTCAGCCTCAGTGACACCGGCGCCCACGTTGCGCCGCTGCGCCAGCCTGCGAAGCGTTTTCCGGTAGGGCTGCGGCTATGGCGACAGCTCCCACGCCCGAAGAGCCAGGAGGGAAAGCCATGCCTCGTTGGAAAGCTCTTTGGCAGACGCTCGCGTGGCCCCACAGCCTGTGGGGCTGCGGGATTTCCGGCACCCGTCAGCCTGGGCGCCACCGGCGCCCACGTGGGGCCGCCGCGCCAGCCTGCGAAGCATTTTCCGGTAGGGCCGCGTCTCTGGCGACAGCTCCCACGCCCGAAGAGCCAGGAGGGAAAGCCGTGCCTCGTTGGAAAGCTCTTTGGCAGCCACTCGCATGGCCCTAAAGCCTGTGGGGCTGCGGGCTTTCCGGCGGCCGTCAGCCTCGGCGCCACCGGCGCCCACGTGGCGCCGCCGCGCCAGCCTGCGAAGCATTTTCCGGTAGGGCCGTGTCTCTGGCGACAGCTCCCATGCCCGAAGAGCCAGGAGGGAAAGCCATGCCTCGTTGGAAAGCTCTTTGGCAGCCACTCGCGTGGCCCCAGAGCCGGTGGGGCTGCGGGCTTTGCGGCGGCCGTCAGCCTCGGCACCACCGGCGCCCACGTGGCGCCGCTGCGCCAGCCTGCAAAGCATTTTCCGGTAGGGCCGCGGCTCTGGCGACAGCTCCCACGCCCGAAGAGCCAGGAGGGAAAGCCGTGCCTCCTTGGAAAGCTCTTTGGCAGCCGCTCGCGTGGCCCCACAGACCATGGGGCTGCGGGCTTTGCGGCAGCCGTCAGCCTCAGTGCCACCTGCGCCCACGTAGTGCCGCCGCGCCAGCCTGCGAAGCATTTTCCGGTAGGGCCGCGGCTCTGGCAACAGCTCCCACGCCCGAAGAGCCAGGAGGGAAAGCCGTGCCTTGATGAAAAACTCTTTGGCAGCCGCTCGCGTGGCCCCACAGCCAATGGGGCTGCGGGCTTTGCGGCCGCCGTAAGCCTTGGCGCCACCGGCGCCCATGTGGGGCTGCCACGCCAGCCTGCGAAGCATTTTGCGGTAGGGCCGCGGCTCTGGCGACAGCTCCCACGCCCGAAGAGCCAGGAGGGAAAGCCGTGCCTCGTTGGAAAGCTCTTTGGCAGCCGCTCGCGTGGCCCCACAGCCAATGGGGCTGTGGGCTTTGCGGCGGCCGTCAGCCTCGGCGCCACCGGCGCCCACGTGGCGCCGCTGCACCAGCCTGCGAAGCATTTTCCAGTAGGGCCGCGGCTCTGGCAACAGCTCCCACGCCCGAAGAGCCAGGAGGGAAAGCCATGCCTCGTTGGAAAGCTCTTTGGCAGCCGCTCGCGTGGCCCCACAGCCCATGGGGCTGCGGGCTTTGCGGCAGCCGTCAGCCTCAGTGGCACCGGCGCCCACGTTGCGCCGCTGCGCCAGCCTGCGAAGCGTTTTCCGGTAGGGCTGCGGCTCTGGCGACAGCTCCCACGCCCGAAGAGCCAGGAGGGAAAGCCGTGCCTCGTTGGAAAGCTCTTTGGCAGCCGCTCGCGTGGCCCCACAGCCTGTGGGGCTGCGGGATTTCCGGCACCCGTCAGCCTGGGCGCCACCGGCGCCCACGTGGGGCCGCCGCGCCAGCCTGCGAAGCATTTTCCGGTAGGGCCGCGGCTCTGGCGACAGCTCCCACGCCCGAAGAGCCATGAGGGAAAGCCGTGCCTCGTTGGAAAGCTCTTTGGCAGCCACTCGCATGGCCCTAAAGCCTGTGGGGCTGCGGGCTTTCCGGCGGCCGTCAGCCTCGGCGCCACCGGCGCCCACGTGGCGCCGCCGCGCCAGCCTGCGAAGCATTTTCCGGTAGGGCCGTGTCTCTGGCGACAGCTCCCATGCCCGAAGAGCCAGGAGGGAAAGCCATGCCTCGTTGGAAAGCTCTTTGGCAGCCACTCGCGTGGCCCCAGAGCCGGTGGGGCTGCGGGCTTTGCGGCGGCCGTCAGCCTCGGCACCACCGGCGCCCACGTGGCGCCGCTGCGCCAGCCTGCAAAGCATTTTCCGGTAGGGCCGCGGCTCTGGCGACAGCTCCCACAGCCGAAGAGCCAGGAGGGAAAGCCGTGCCTCCTTGGAAAGCTCTTTGGCAGCCGCTCGCGTGGCCCCACAGACCATGGGGATGCGGGCTTTGCGGCAGCCGTCAGCCTCAGTTCCACCTGCGCCCACGTAGTGCCGCCGCGCCAGCCTGCGAAGCATTTTCCGGTAGGGCCGCGGCTCTGGCAACAGCTCCCACGCCCGAAGAGCCAGGAGGGAAAGCCGTGCCTTGATGAAAAACTCTTTGGCAGCCGCTCGCGTGGCCCCACAGCCAATGGGGCTGCGGGCTTTGCGGCGGCCGTCAGCCTGGGCGACACCGGCGCCCACGTTGCGCCGCTGCGCCAGCCTGCGAAGCATTTTCCGGTAGGGCCGCGGCTCTGGCGACAGCTCCCACACCCGAAGAGCCAGGAGGGAAAGCCGTGCCTCGTTGGAAAGCTCTTTGGCAGCCGCTCGCGTGGCCCCACAGCCTGTGGGGCTGCGGGCTTTGCAGCGGCCGTCAGCCTCGGCGCCACCGGCGCCCACGTGGGGCTGCCGCGCCAGCCTGCGAAGCATTTTGCGGTAGGGCCGCGGCTCTGGCGACAGCTCCCACGCCCGAAGAGCCAGGAGGGAAAGCCGTGCCTCGTTGGAAAGCTCTTTGGCAGCCGCTCGCATGGCCCTAAAGCCTGTGGGGCTGCGGGTTTTGCGGCAGCCGTCAGCCTCAGTGCCACCGGCGCCCACGTGGCGCCGCCGCGCCAGCCTGCGAAGCATTTTCCGGTAGGGCCGTGGCTCTGGCAACAGCTCCCACGCCCGAAGAGCCAGGAGGGAAAGCCGTGCCTTGATGGAAAGCTCTTTGGCAGCCGCTCGCGTGGCCCCACAGCCCATGGGGCTGCTGGCTTTGCGGCGGCCGTCAGCCTCGCCGCCACCGGCGCCCACGTGGCGCCGCTGCACCAGCCTGCGAAGCATTTTCCGGTAGGGCCGCGGCTCTGGCGACAGCTCCCACGCCCGAAGAGCCAGGAGGGAAAGCCGTGCCTCATTGGAAAGCTCCTTGGCAGCCGCTCGCGTGCCCCACAGCCCATGGGGCTGCGGGCTTTGCAGAAGCCGTCAGCCTCAGTGCCACCGGCGCCCACGTTGCGCCGCTGCGCCAGCCTGCGAAGCGTTTTCCGGTAGGGCTGCGGCTCTGGCGACAGCTCCCACGCCCGAAGAGCCAGGAGGGAAAGCCGTGCCTCGTTGGAAAGCTCTTTGGCAGACGCTCGCGTGGCCCCACAGCCTGTGGGGCTGCGGGATTTCCGGCACCCGTCAGCCTGGGCGCCACCGGCGCCCACGTGGGGCCGCCGCGCCAGCCTGCGAAGCATTTTCCGGTAGGGCCGCGTCTCTGGCGACAGCTCCCACGCCCGAAGAGCCAGGAGGGAAAGCCGTGCCTCGTTGGAAAGCTCTTTGGCAGCCACTCGCATGGCCCTAAAGCCTGTGGGGCTGCGGGCTTTCCGGCGGCCGTCAGCCTCGGCGCCACCGGCGCCCACGTGGCGCCGCCGCGCCAGCCTGCGAAGCATTTTCCGGTAGGGCCGTGGCTCTGGCAACAGCTCCCACGCCCGAAGAGCCAGGAGGGAAAGCCGTGCCTTGATGGAAAGCTCTTTGGCAGCCGCTCGCGTGGCCCCACAGCCCATGGGGCTGCTGGCTTTGCGGCGGCCGTCAGCCTCGCCGCCACCGGCGCCCACGTGGCGCCGCTGCACCAGCCTGCGAAGCATTTTCCAGTAGGGCCGCGGCTCTGGCGACAGCTCCCACGCCCGAAGAGCCAGGAGGGAAAGCCGTGCCTCATTGGAAAGCTCCTTGGCAGCCGCTCGCGTGCCCCACAGCCCATGGGGCTGCGGGCTTTGCAGCAGCCGTCAGCCTCAGTGCCACCGGCGCCCACGTTGCGCCGCTGCGCCAGCCTGCGAAGCATTTTCCGGTAGGGCCGCGGCTCTGGCGACAGCTCCCACACCCGAAGAGCCAGGAGGGAAAGCCGTGCCTCATTGGAAAGCTCTTTGGCAGCCACTCACGTGGCCCGACAGCCCGTGGGGCTGCGGGCTTTGCGGCGGCCGTCAGCCTCAGCGCCATCGGCGCCCACGTGGCGCCGCCGCGCCAGCCTGCGAAGCATTTTCCGGTAGGGCCGCGTCTCTGGCGACAGCTCCCACGGCCGAAGAGCCAGGAGGGAAAGCCGTGCCTCGTTGGAAAGCTCTTTGGCAGCCGCTCGCGTGGCCCCACAGCCCGTGGGGCTGCGGGCTTTGCGGCGGCCGTCAGCCTCGGCGCCACCTGCGCCCAGGTGGGGCCGCCGTGCCAGCCTGCGAAGCATTTTCCGGTAGGGCCGCGGCTCTGGCAACAGCTCCCACGGCTGAAGAGCAAGGAGGGAAAGCCGTGCCTTGATGAAAAACTCTTTGGCAGCCGCTCGCGTGTCCCCACAGCCAATGGGGCTGCGGGCTTTGCGGCGGCCGTCAGCCTCAGCGCCACCGGCGCCCACGTTGCGCCGCTGCGCCAGCCTGCGAAGTATTTTCCGGTAGGGCCGCGGCTCTGGCGACAGCTCCCACGCCCGAAGAGCCAGGAGGGAAAGCCGTGCCTCGTTGGAAAGCTCTTTGGCAGCCGCTCGCGTGGCCCCACAGCCCGTGGGGCTGCGGGCTTTGCGGCAGCTGTCAGCCTCAGTGCCACCTGCGCCCAGGTGGGGCCGCCGTGCCAGCCTGCGAAGCATTTTCCGGTAGGGCCGCGGCTCTGGCAACAGCTCCCACGGCTGAAGAGCAAGGAGGGAAAGCCGTGCCTTGATGAAAAACTCTTTGGCAGCCGCTCGCGTGTCCCCACAGCCAATGGGGCTGCGGGCTTTGCGGCGGCCGTCAGCCTCAGCGCCACCGGCGCCCACGTTGCGCCGCTGCGCCAGCCTGCGAAGTATTTTCCGGTAGGGCCGCGGCTCTGGCGACAGCTACCACGCCCGAAGAGCCAGGAGGGAAAGCCGTGCCTCGTTGGAAAGCTCTTTGGCAGCCGCTCGCGTGGCCCCACAGCCCGTGGGGCTGCGGGCTTTCCGGCGGCCGTCAGCCTGGGCGCCACCGGCGCCCACGTCGGGCCGCCGCGCCAGACTGCAAAGCATTTTCCGGTAGGGCCGCGGCTCTGGCGACAGCTCCCACGCCTGAAGAGCCAGGAGGGAAAGCCGTGCCTTGATGAAAAACTCTTTGGCAGCCGCTCGCGTGGCCCCACAGCCCATGGGGCTGCGGGCTTTGCGGCGGCCGTCAGCCTGGGCGACACCGGCGCCCACGTTGCGCCGCTGCGCCAGCCTGCGAAGCATTTTCCGGTAGGGCCGCGGCTCTGGCGACAGCTCCCACGCCCGAAGAGCCAGGAGGGAAAGCCGTGCCTCGTTGGAAAGCTCTTTGGCAGCCGCTCGCGTGGCCCCACAGCCTGTGGGGCTGCGGGTTTTGCGGCAGCCGTCAGCCTCAGTGCCACCGGCACCCACGTGGCGCCGCCGCGCCAGCCTGCGAAGCATTTTCCGGTAGGGCCGCCTCTCTGGCGACAGCTCCCACGGCCGAAGAGCCAGGAGGGAAAGCCGTGCCTCGTTGGAAAGCTCTTTGGCAGCCGCTCGCGTGGCCCCACAGCCCGTGGGGCTGCGGGCTTTGCGGCGGCCGTCAGGCTCGGCGCCATCGTCGCCCATGTCGGGCCGCCGCGCCAGCCTGCGAAGCATTTTGCGGTAGGGCCGCGGCTCTGGCGACAGCTCCCACGCCCGAAGAGCCAGGAGGGAAAGCCGTGCCTCGTTGGAAAGCTCTTTGGCAGCCGCTCGCGTGGCCCCACAGCCCGTGGGGCTGCGGGCTTTCCGGCGGCCGTCAGCCTGGGCGCCACCGGCGCCCACGTGGCGCCGCCGCGCCAGCCTGCGAAGCATTTTCCGGTAGGGCCGCCTCTCTGGCGACAGCTCCCACGGCCGAAGAGCCAGGAGGGAAAGCCGTGCCTCGTTGGAAAGCTCTTTGGCAGCCGCTCGCGTGGACCCACAGCGCATGGGGCTGCGAGCTTTGCGGCAGCTGTCAGCCTCAGTGCCACCTGCGCCCACGTGGCGCCGCTGCAGCAGCCTGCGAAGCATTTTCCAGTAGGGCCGCGGCTCTGGCGACAGCTCCCACTCCCAAAGAGCTAGGAGGGAAAGCCGTGCCTCGTTGGAAAGCTCTTTGGCAGCCGCTCGCGTGGCCCCACAGCCCATGGGGCTGCGGGCTTTGCGGCAGCTGTCAGCCTCAGTGCCACCTGCGCCCAGGTGGGGCCGCCGTGCCAGCCTGCGAAGCATTTTCCGGTAGGGCCGCGGCTCTGGCAACAGCTCCCACGGCTGAAGAGCAAGGAGGGAAAGCCGTGCCTTGATGAAAAACTCTTTGGCAGCCACTCGCGTGTCCCCACAGCCAATGGGGCTGCGGGCTTTGCGGCGGCCGTCAGCCTCAGCGCCACCGGCACCCACGTTGCGCTGCTGCGCCAGCCTGCGAAGTATTTTCCGGTAGGGCCGCGTCTCTGGCGACAGCTCCCACGCCCGAAGAGCCAGGAGGGAAAGCCGTGCCTCGTTGGAAAGCTCTTTGGCAGCCGCTCGCGTGGCCCCACAGCCCGTGGGGCTGCGGGCTTTCCGGCGGCCGTCAGCCTCAGTGCCACCGGCGCCCACGTCAGGCCGCCGCGCCAGCCTGCAAAGCATTTTCCGGTAGGGCCGCGGCTCTGGCGACAGCTCCCACGCCTGAAGAGCCAGGAGGGAAAGCCGTGCCTTGATGAAAAACTCTTTGGCAGCCGCTCGCGTGGCCCCACAGCCCATGGGGCTGCGGGCTTTGCGGCGGCCGTCAGCCTGGGCGACACCGGCGCCCACGTTGCGCCGCTGCGCCAGCCTGCGAAGCATTTTCCGGTAGGGCCGCGTCTCTGGCGACAGCTCCCACGCCCGAAGAGCCAGGAGGGAAAGCCGTGCCTCGTTGGAAAGCTCTTTGGCAGCCGCTCGCGTGGCCCCACAGCCTGTGGGGCTGCGGGTTTTGCGGCAGCCGTCAGCCTCAGTGCCACCGGCACCCACGTGGCGCCGCCGCGCCAGCATGCGAAGCATTTTCCGGTAGGGCCGTGGCTCTGGCAACAGCTCCCACGCCCGAAGAGGCAGGAGGGAAAGCCGTGCCTTGATGGAAAGCTCTTTGGCAGCCGCTCGCGTGGCCCCACAGCCCATGGGGCTGCGGGCTTTGCGGCGGCCGTCAGCCTCAGTGCCACCGGCGCCCACGTGGCGCCGCTGCACCAGCCTGCGAAGCATTTTCCGATAGGGCCGCGGCTCTGGCGACAGCTCCCACGCCCGAAGAGCCAGGAGGGAAAGCCGTGCCTCATTGGAAAGCTCTTTGGCAGCCGCTCGCGTGCCTCACAGCCCATGGGGCTGCGGGCTTTGCAGCAGCCGTCAGCCTCAGTGCCACCGGCGCCCACGTTGCGCCGCTGCACCAGCCTGCGAAGCATTTTCCGGTAGGGCCGCGACTCTGGCGACAGCTCCCACACCCGAAGAGCCAGGAGGGAAAGCCGTGCCTCATTGGAAAGCTCTTTGGCAGCCACTCACGTGGCCCGACAGCCCGTGGGGCTGCGGGCTTTGCGGCGGCCGTCAGCCTCGGCGCCATCGGCGCCCACGTGGCGCCGCCGCGCCAGCCTGCGAAGCATTTTCCGGTAGGGCCGCCTCTCTGGCGACAGCTCCCACGGCCGAAGAGCCAGGAGGGAAAGCCGTGCCTCGTTGGAAAGCTCTTTGGCAGCCGCTCGCGTGGCCCCACAGCCCGTGGGGCTGCGGGCTTTGCGGCGGCCGTCAGGCTCGGCGCCATCGTCGCCCATGTCGGGCCGCCGCGCCAGCCTGCGAAGCATTTTCCGGTAGGGCCGCGTCTCTGGCGACAGCTCCCACGCCCGAAGAGCCAGGACGGAAAGCCGTGCCTCGTTGGAAAGCTCTTTGGCAGCCACTCGCATGGGCCTAAAGCCTGTGGGGTTGCGGGCTTTGGGGCGGCCGTCAGCCTCGGCGCCACCGGCGCCTACGTGGCGCCGCCGCGCCAGCCTGCGAAGCATTTTCCGGTAGGGCCGCGTTTCTGGCGACAGCTCCCACGGCCAAAGAGCCAGGAGGGAAAGCCGTGCCTCGTTGGAAAGCTCTTTGGCAGCCGCTCGCGTGGCCCCACAGCCCGTGGGGCTGCGGGCTTTGCGGCAGCTGTCAGCCTCAGTGCCACCTGCGCCCAGGTGGGGCCGCCGTGCCAGCCTGCGAAGCATTTTCCGGTAGGGCCGCGGCTCTGGCAACAGCTCCCACGGCTGAAGAGCAAGGAGGGAAAGCCGTGCCTTGATGAAAAACTCTTTGGCAGCCGCTCGCGTGTCCCCACAGCCAATGGGGCTGCGGGCTTTGCGGCGGCCGTCAGCCTCAGCGCCACCGGCGCCCACGTTGCGCCGCTGCGCCAGCCTGCGAAGTATTTTCCGGTAGGGCCGCGGCTCTGGCGACAGCTACCACGCCCGAAGAGCCAGGAGGGAAAGCCGTGCCTCGTTGGAAAGCTCTTTGGCAGCCGCTCGCGTGGCCCCACAGCCCGTGGGGCTGCGGGCTTTCCGGCGGCCGTCAGCCTGGGCGCCACCGGCGCCCACGTCGGGCCGCCGCGCCAGACTGCAAAGCATTTTCCGGTAGGGCCGCGGCTCTGGCGACAGCTCCCACGCCTGAAGAGCCAGGAGGGAAAGCCGTGCCTTGATGAAAAACTCTTTGGCAGCCGCTCGCGTGGCCCCACAGCCCATGGGGCTGCGGGCTTTGCGGCGGCCGTCAGCCTGGGCGACACCGGCGCCCACGTTGCGCCGCTGCGCCAGCCTGCGAAGCATTTTCCGGTAGGGCCGCGGCTCTGGCGACAGCTCCCACGCCCGAAGAGCCAGGAGGGAAAGCCGTGCCTCGTTGGAAAGCTCTTTGGCAGCCGCTCGCGTGGCCCCACAGCCTGTGGGGCTGCGGGTTTTGCGGCAGCCGTCAGCCTCAGTGCCACCGGCACCCACGTGGCGCCGCCGCGCCAGCCTGCGAAGCATTTTCCGGTAGGGCCGCCTCTCTGGCGACAGCTCCCACGGCCGAAGAGCCAGGAGGGAAAGCCGTGCCTCGTTGGAAAGCTCTTTGGCAGCCGCTCGCGTGGCCCCACAGCCCGTGGGGCTGCGGGCTTTGCGGCGGCCGTCAGGCTCGGCGCCATCGTCGCCCATGTCGGGCCGCCGCGCCAGCCTGCGAAGCATTTTGCGGTAGGGCCGCGGCTCTGGCGACAGCTCCCACGCCCGAAGAGCCAGGAGGGAAAGCCGTGCCTCGTTGGAAAGCTCTTTGGCAGCCGCTCGCGTGGCCCCACAGCCCGTGGGGCTGCGGGCTTTCCGGCGGCCGTCAGCCTGGGCGCCACCGGCGCCCACGTGGCGCCGCCGCGCCAGCCTGCGAAGCATTTTCCGGTAGGGCCGCCTCTCTGGCGACAGCTCCCACGCCCGAAGAGCCAGGAGGGAAAGCCGTGCCTCGTTGGAAAGCTCTTTGGCAGCCGCTCGCGTGGACCCACAGCGCATGGGGCTGCGAGCTTTGCGGCAGCTGTCAGCCTCAGTGCCACCTGCGCCCACGTGGCGCCGCTGCAGCAGCCTGCGAAGCATTTTCCAGTAGGGCCGCGGCTCTGGCGACAGCTCCCACTCCCAAAGAGCTAGGAGGGAAAGCCGTGCCTCGTTGGAAAGCTCTTTGGCAGCCGCTCGCGTGGCCCCACAGCCCATGGGGCTGCGGGCTTTGCGGCAGCTGTCAGCCTCAGTGCCACCTGCGCCCAGGTGGGGCCGCCGTGCCAGCCTGCGAAGCATTTTCCGGTAGGGCCGCGGCTCTGGCAACAGCTCCCACGGCTGAAGAGCAAGGAGGGAAAGCCGTGCCTTGATGAAAAACTCTTTGGCAGCCACTCGCGTGTCCCCACAGCCAATGGGGCTGCGGGCTTTGCGGCGGCCGTCAGCCTCAGCGCCACCGGCACCCACGTTGCGCTGCTGCGCCAGCCTGCGAAGTATTTTCCGGTAGGGCCGCGTCTCTGGCGACAGCTCCCACGCCCGAAGAGCCAGGAGGGAAAGCCGTGCCTCGTTGGAAAGCTCTTTGGCAGCCGCTCGCGTGGCCCCACAGCCCGTGGGGCTGCGGGCTTTCCGGCGGCCGTCAGCCTCAGTGCCACCGGCGCCCACGTCAGGCCGCCGCGCCAGCCTGCAAAGCATTTTCCGGTAGGGCCGCGGCTCTGGCGACAGCTCCCACGCCTGAAGAGCCAGGAGGGAAAGCCGTGCCTTGATGAAAAACTCTTTGGCAGCCGCTCGCGTGGCCCCACAGCCCATGGGGCTGCGGGCTTTGCGGCGGCCGTCAGCCTGGGCGACACCGGCGCCCACGTTGCGCCGCTGCGCCAGCCTGCGAAGCATTTTCCGGTAGGGCCGCGTCTCTGGCGACAGCTCCCACGCCCGAAGAGCCAGGAGGGAAAGCCGTGCCTCGTTGGAAAGCTCTTTGGCAGCCGCTCGCGTGGCCCCACAGCCTGTGGGGCTGCGGGTTTTGCGGCAGCCGTCAGCCTCAGTGCCACCGGCACCCACGTGGCGCCGCCGCGCCAGCATGCGAAGCATTTTCCGGTAGGGCCGTGGCTCTGGCAACAGCTCCCACGCCCGAAGAGGCAGGAGGGAAAGCCGTGCCTTGATGGAAAGCTCTTTGGCAGCCGCTCGCGTGGCCCCACAGCCCATGGGGCTGCGGGCTTTGCGGCGGCCGTCAGCCTCAGTGCCACCGGCGCCCACGTGGCGCCGCTGCACCAGCCTGCGAAGCATTTTCCGATAGGGCCGCGGCTCTGGCGACAGCTCCCACGCCCGAAGAGCCAGGAGGGAAAGCCGTGCCTCATTGGAAAGCTCTTTGGCAGCCGCTCGCGTGCCTCACAGCCCATGGGGCTGCGGGCTTTGCAGCAGCCGTCAGCCTCAGTGCCACCGGCGCCCACGTTGCGCCGCTGCACCAGCCTGCGAAGCATTTTCCGGTAGGGCCGCGACTCTGGCGACAGCTCCCACACCCGAAGAGCCAGGAGGGAAAGCCGTGCCTCATTGGAAAGCTCTTTGGCAGCCACTCACGTGGCCCGACAGCCCGTGGGGCTGCGGGCTTTGCGGCGGCCGTCAGCCTCGGCGCCATCGGCGCCCACGTGGCGCCGCCGCGCCAGCCTGCGAAGCATTTTCCGGTAGGGCCGCCTCTCTGGCGACAGCTCCCACGGCCGAAGAGCCAGGAGGGAAAGCCGTGCCTCGTTGGAAAGCTCTTTGGCAGCCGCTCGCGTGGCCCCACAGCCCGTGGGGCTGCGGGCTTTGCGGCGGCCGTCAGGCTCGGCGCCATCGTCGCCCATGTCGGGCCGCCGCGCCAGCCTGCGAAGCATTTTCCGGTAGGGCCGCGTCTCTGGCGACAGCTCCCACGCCCGAAGAGCCAGGACGGAAAGCCGTGCCTCGTTGGAAAGCTCTTTGGCAGCCACTCGCATGGGCCTAAAGCCTGTGGGGTTGCGGGCTTTGGGGCGGCCGTCAGCCTCGGCGCCACCGGCGCCTACGTGGCGCCGCCGCGCCAGCCTGCGAAGCATTTTCCGGTAGGGCCGCGTTTCTGGCGACAGCTCCCACGGCCAAAGAGCCAGGAGGGAAAGCCGTGCCTCGTTGGAAAGCTCTTTGGCAGCCGCTTGCGTGGACCCACAGCCAATGGGGCTGCGGGCTTTGCGCCAGGCATCAGCCTCAGTGCCACCGGCGCCCACGTGGCGCTGCCGCGCCAGCCTGCGAAGCATTTTCCGGTAGGGCCGCGTCTCTGGCGACAGCTCCCACGCCCAAAGAGCCAGGAGGGAAAGCCGTGCCGCATTGGAAAGCTCTTTGGCAGCTGCTCGCGTGGCCCCACAGGCAATGGGGCTGCGGGCT
Source organism: Larus michahellis (assembly GCF_964199755.1). Taxonomy (NCBI): domain Eukaryota; kingdom Metazoa; phylum Chordata; class Aves; order Charadriiformes; family Laridae; genus Larus; species Larus michahellis. The sequence goes on along the minus strand of NW_027436180.1, from coordinate 41,718 downwards.
TTGCGGCGGCCGTCAGCCTCGGCGCCACCGTCGCCCACGTGGCGCCGCTGCACCAGCCTGCGAAGCATTTTCCGGTAGGGCTGCGGCTCTGGCGACAGCTCCCACGCCCGAAGAACCAGGAGGGAAAGCTATGCCTCGTTGGAAAGCTCTTTGGCAGCCGCTCCCGTGGCCCCACAGCCCGTGGGGCTGCGGGCTTTGCGGCGCCCGTCAGCCTCGGCGCCATCGGCGCCCATGTCGGGCCGCCGCGCCAGCCTGCGAAGCATTTTCCGGTAGGGCCGCGGCTCTGGCGACAGCTCCCACGCCCGAAGAGCCAGGAGGGAAAGCCATGCCTCGTTGGAAAGCTCTTTGGCAGCCGCTCGCGTGGCCCCACAGCCCGTGGGGCTGCGGGCTTTCCGGCGGCCGTCAGCCTCGGCGCCATCGGCGCCCATGTCGGCATGCCGTGCTAGCCTGCGAAGCATTTTCCGGTAGGGCCGCGTCTCTGGCGACAGCTCCCACGCCCGAAGAGCCAGGAGGGAAAGCCGTGCCTCATTGGAAAGCTCTTTGGCAGTCGCTCGCGTGGCCCCACAGCCGGTGGGGCTGCGGGCTTTGCAGCGGCCGTCAGCCTGGGCGACACCGGCACCCAAGTCGGGCCGACACGCCAGCCTGCAAAGCATTTTGCGGTAGGGCCGCGGCTCTGGCGACAGCTCCCACGCCCGAAGAGCCAGGAGGGAAAGCCATGCCTCGTTGGAAAGCTCTTTGGCAGCCACGCGCATGGCCCTAAAGCCTGTGGGGCTGCGGGCTTTCCGGCGGCCGTCAGCCTTGACGCCACCAGCGCCCACGTGGCGCCGCCGCGCCAGCCTGCGAAGCATTTTCCAGTAGGGCCGCGGCTCTGGTGACAGCTCCCACGCCCGAAGAGCCAGGAGGGAAAGCCGTGCCTCATTGGAAAGCTCTTTGGCAGTCGCTCGCATGGCCCCACAGCCCGTGGGGCTGCGGGCTTTGCGGCGGCCGTCAGCCTCAGTGCCACCGGCGCCCACGTGGGGACGCCGCGCCAGCCTGCGAAGCATTTTCCGGTAGGGCCGTGGCTCTGGCAACAGCCCCCACGCACGAAGAGCCAGGAGGGAAAGCCGTGCCTCGTTGGAAAGCTCTTTGGCAGCCACGCGCATGGCCCTAAAGCCTGTGGGGCTGCGGGCTTTCCGGCGGCCGTCAGCCTCGACGCCACCGGCGCCCACGTCGGGCCGACGCGCCAGCCTGCAAAGCATTTTCCGGTAGGGCCGCGGCTCTGGCGACAGCTCCCACGCACGAAGAGCCAGGAGGGAAAGCCGTGCCTCGTTGGAAAGCTCTTTGGCAGCCACTCGCATGGCCCTAAAGCCTGTGGGGCTGCGGGCTTTGCGGTGGCCGTCAGCCTCGGCGCCACCGGCGCCCAGGTGGGGCCGCCGCGCCAGCCTGCGAAGCATTTTGCGGTAGGGCCGCGGCTCTCGCGACAGCTCCTACGCCCGATGGGCAGGAGGGAAAGCTGTGCCTCATTGGAAAGCTCTTTGGCAGCCACTCACGTGGCCCCACAGCTCGTGGGGCTGCGGGGTTTCCGGAGGCCGTCAGCCTGGGCGACACCGGCGCCCACGTCGGGCCGACGCGCCAGCCTGCAAAGCATTTTCCGGTAGGGCCGCGGCTCTGGCGACAGCTCCCACACCTGAAGAGCCAGGAGGGAAAGCCGTGCCTCGTTGGAAAGCTCTTTGGCAGCCGCTCGCGTGGCCCCACAGCCCATGGGGCTGCGGGCTTTACGGCGGCTGTCAGGCTCGGCGCCACCGGCGCCCACGTCGGGCCGACGCGCCAGCCTGCGAAGCATTTTCCGGTAGGGCCGCGTCTCTGGCGACAGCTCCCACGCCCGAAGAGCCAGGAGGGAAAGCCGTGCCTCGTTGGAAAGCTCTTTGGCAGCCACTCGCATGGCCCTAAAGCCTGTGGGGCTGCGGGCTTTGCGGTGGCCGTCAGCCTCGGCGCCACCGGCGCCCACGTGGCGCCGCCGCGCCAGCCTGCAAAGCATTTTGCGGTAGGGCCGCGGCTGTGGCGACAGCTCCTACGCCCGATGGGCAGGAGGGAAAGCCGTGCCTCATTGGAAAGCTCTTTGGGAGCTACTCACGTGGCCCCACAGCTCGTGGGGCTGCGGGTTTTCCGGCGGCCGTCAGCCTGGGCGACACCGGCGCCCACGTCGGGCCGACGCGCCAGCCTGCAAAGCATTTTCCGGTAGGGCCGCAGCTCTGGCGACAGCTCCCATGCCTGAAGAGCCAGGAGGGAAAGCCGTGCCTTGATGAAAAACTCTTTGGCAGCCGCTCGCGTGGCCCCACAGCCAATGGGGCTGCGGGCTTTGCGGCGGCCGTCAGCCTCAGCGCCACCGGCGCCCATGTTGCGCCGCCGCGCCAGCCTGCGAAGCATTTTCCGGTAGGGCCGCGGCTCTGGCGACAGCTCCCACGCCCGAAGAGCCAGGAGGGAAAGCCGTGCCTCATTGGAAAGCTCTTTGGCAGCCGCTCGTGTGGCCCCACAGCCCATGGGGCTGCGGGCTTTCCGGCGGCCGTCAGCCTGGGCGACACCGGCGCCCACGTGGGGCCGCCGCGCCAGCCTGCGAAGCATTTTCCGGTAGGGCCGCGTCTCTGGCGACAGCTCCAACGGCCGAAGAGCCAGGAGGGAAAGCCGTGCCGCGTTGGAAAGCTCTTTGGCAGCCGCTCGCGTGGCCCCACAGCCCGTGGGGCTGCGGGCTTTCCGGCGGCCGTCAGCCTGGGCGACACCGGCACCCACGTGGGGCCACCGCGCCAGCCTGCGAAGCATTTTCCGGTAGGGCCGCGTCTCTGGCGACAGCTCCCACGCCCGAAGAGCCAGGAGGGAAAGCCGTGCCTCATTGGAAAGCTCTTTGGCAGCCACTCGCATGGCCCTAAAGCCTGTGGGGCTGCGGGCTTTGCGGTGGCCGTCAGCCTCGGCGCCACCGGCGCCCACGTGGCGCCGCCGCGCCAGCCTGCATAGCACTTTGCGGTAGGGCCGCGGCTATGGCGACAGCTCCTACGCCCGATGGGCAGGAAGGAAAGCCGTGCCTCATTGGAAAGCTCTTTGGCAGCCACTCACGTGGACCCACAGCTCGTGGGTCTGCGGGCTTTCCGGCGGCCGTCAGCCTGGGCGACACCGGCGCCCACGTCGGGCCGACGCGCCAGCCTGCGAAGCATTTTGCGGTAGGGCCGCGGCTCTGGCGACAGCTCCCACGCCTGAAGAGCCAGGAGGGAAAGCCGTGCCTGGATGAAAAACTCTTTGGCAGCCGCTCGCGTGGCCCCACAGCCAATGGGGCTGCGGGCTTTCCGGCGGCCGTCAGCCTGGGCGACACCGGCGCCCACATTGCGCCGCTGCGCCAGCCTGCGAAGCATTTTCCGGTAGGGCCGCGGCTCTGGCGACAGCTCCCACGCCCGAAGAGCCAGGAGGGAAAGCTGAGCCTCGTTGGAAAGCTCTTTGGCAGCCGCTCGCGTGGCCCCACAGCCCATGGGGCTGCGGGCTTTGCGGCGGCCGTCAGCCTCGGCGCCACCGGCGCCCACGTGGGGCTGCCGCGCCAGCCTGCGAAGCATTTTGCGGTAGGGCCGCGTCTCTGGCGACAGCTCCCACACCCGAAGAGCCAGGAGGGAAAGCCATGCCTCGTTGGAAAGCTCTTTGGCAGCCACTCGCATGGCCCTAAATCCTGTGGGGCTGCGGGCTTTCCGGCGGCCGTCAGCCTCGGCGCCACCGGCGCCCACGTGGCACCGCCATGCCAGCCTGCGAAGCATTTTCCGGTAGGGCCGCGGCTCTGGCGACAGCTCCCACGCCCGAAGAGCCAGGAGGGAAAGCCGTGCCTCGTTGGAAAGCTCTTTGGCAGCTGCTCGCGTGGCCCAACAGCCCATGGGGCTGCGGGCTTTGCGGCAGCCGTCAGCCTCAGTGCCACCGGCGCCCACGTGGGGCCACCGCGCCAGCCTGCGAAGCATTTTCCGGTAGGGCCGCGGCTCTGGCAACAGCTCCCACGCCCGAAGAGCCAGGAGGGAAAGCCGTGCCTCGTTGCAAAGCTCTTTGGCAGCCGCTCGCGTGGCCCCACAGCCCGTGGGGCTGCGGGCTTTGCGGTAACCGTCAGCCTCAGTGCCACCGGCGCCCACGTTGCGCCGCTGTGCCAGCCTGCGAAGCATTTTCCGGTAGGGCCGCGTCTCTGGCGACAGCTCCCACGCCCGAAGAGCCAGGAGGGAAAGCCATGCCTCGTTGGAAAGCTCTTTGGCAGCCGCTCGCGTGGCCCCACAGCCCGTGGGGCTGCGGGCTTTGCGGCGGCCGTCAGGCTCGGCGCCATCGTCGCCCATGTCGGGCCGCCGCGCCAGCCTGCGAAGCATTTTCCGGTAGGGCCGCGTCTCTGGCGACAGCTCCCACGCCCGAAGAGCCAGGAGGGAAAGCCGTGCCTCGTTGGAAAGCTCTTTGGCAGCCGCTCGCGTGGCCCCACAGCCCGTGGGGCTGCGGGCTTTCCGGCAGCCGTCAGCCTGGGCGACACCGGCGCCCACGTCGGGCCGACGCGCCAGCCTGCAAAGCATTTTCCTGTAGGGCCGCGTCTCTGGCGACAGCTCCCACGCCCGAAGAGCCAGGAGGGAAAGCCGTGCCTTGATGGAAAGCTCTTTGGCAGCCGCTCGCGTGGCCCCACAGCCAATGGGGCTGCGGGCTTTGCGGCTGCCGTCAGCCTCGGCACCACCGACGCCCACGTGGCGCCGCTGCACCAGCCTGCAAAGCATTTTCCGGTAGGGCCGCGACTCTGGCAACAGCTCCCACGCCCAAAGAGCCAGGAGGGAAAGCCGTGCCTCATTGGAAAGCTCTTTGGCAGTCGCTCGCGTGGCCCCACAGCCCGTGGGGCTGCGGGCTTTCCGGCGGCCGTCAGCCTCGGTACCACCGGCGCCCACGTTGCGCCGCGGCGCCAGCCTGCGAAGCATTTTCCGGTAGGGCTGCGGCTCTGGCAACAGCTCCCACGCCCGAAGAGCCAGGAGGGGAAGCCATGCCTCATTGGAAAGCTCTTTGGCAGCCGCTCACGTGGCCCCACAGCCAATGGGGCTGCGGGCTTTCCGGCGGCCGTCAGCCTCAGTGCCACCGGCGCCCACGTCGGGCCGCCGCGCCACCCTGCGAAGCATTTTCCGGTAGGGCCGCAGCTCTGGCGACAGCTCCCACGCCCGAAGAGCCAGGAGGGAAAGCTGAGCCTCGTTGGAAAGCTCTTTGGCAGCCGCTCGCGTGGCCCCACAGCCCATGGGGCTGCGGGCTTTGCGGCGGCCGTCAGCCTCGGCGCCACCGGCGCCCACGTGGGGCTGCCGCGCCAGCCTGCGAAGCATTTTGCGGTAGGGCCGCGTCTCTGGCGACAGCTCCCACACCCGAAGAGCCAGGAGGGAAAGCCATGCCTCGTTGGAAAGCTCTTTGGCAGCCACTCGCATGGCCCTAAATCCTGTGGGGCTGCGGGCTTTCCGGCGGCCGTCAGCCTCGGCGCCACCGGCGCCCACGTGGCACCGCCATGCCAGCCTGCGAAGCATTTTCCGGTAGGGCCGCGGCTCTGGCGACAGCTCCCACGCCCGCAGAGCCAGGAGGGAAAGCCGTGCCTCGTTGGAAAGCTCTTTGGCAGCTGCTCGCGTGGCCCAACAGCCCATGGGGCTGCGGGCTTTGCGGCAGCCGTCAGCCTCAGTGCCACCGGCGCCCACGTGGGGCCACCGCGCCAGCCTGCGAAGCATTTTCCGGTAGGGCCGCGGCTCTGGCAACAGCTCCCACGCCCGAAGAGCCAGGAGGGAAAGCCGTGCCTCGTTGCAAAGCTCTTTGGCAGCCGCTCGCGTGGCCCCACAGCCCGTGGGGCTGCGGGCTTTGCGGTAACCGTCAGCCTCAGTGCCACCGGCGCCCACGTTGCGCCGCTGTGCCAGCCTGCGAAGCATTTTCCGGTAGGGCCGCGTCTCTGGCGACAGCTCCCACGCCCGAAGAGCCAGGAGGGAAAGCCATGCCTCGTTGGAAAGCTCTTTGGCAGCCGCTCGCGTGGCCCCACAGCCCGTGGGGCTGCGGGCTTTGCGGCGGCCGTCAGCCTCGGCGCCATCGGCGCCCATGTCGGGCCGCCGCGCCAGCCTGCGAAGCATTTTCCGGTAGGGCCGCGTCTCTGGCGACAGCTCCCACGCCCGAAGAGCCAGGAGGGAAAGCCGTGCCTCGTTCGAAAGCTCTTTGGCAGCCGCTCGCGTGGCCCCACAGCCCGTGGGGCTGCGGGCTTTCCGGCAGCCGTCAGCCTGGGCGACACCGGCGCCCACGTCGGGCCGACGCACCAGCCTGCAAAGCATTTTCCTGTAGGGCCGCGTCTCTGGCGACAGCTCCCACGCCCGAAGAGCCAGGAGGGAAAGCCGTGCCTTGATGGAAAGCTCTTTGGCAGCCGCTCGCGTGGCCCCACAGCCAATGGGGCTGCGGGCTTTGCGGCTACCGTCAGCCTCGGCACCACCGACGCCCACGTGGCGCCGCTGCACCAGCCTGCAAAGCATTTTCCGGTAGGGCCGCGGCTCTGGCAACAGCTCCCACGCCCAAAGAGCCAGGAGGGAAAGCCGTGCCTCATTGGAAAGCTCTTTGGCAGTCGCTCGCGTGGCCCCACAGCCCGTGGGGCTGCGGGCTTTCCGGCGGCCGTCAGCCTCGGTACCACCGGCGCCCACGTTGCGCCGCGGCGCCAGCCTGCGAAGCATTTTCCGGTAGGGCTGCGGCTCTGGCAACAGCTCCCACGCCCGAAGAGCCAGGAGGGGAAGCCATGCCTCATTGGAAAGCTCTTTGGCAGCCGCTCACGTGGCCCCACAGCCAATGGGGCTGCGGGCTTTCCGGCGGCCGTCAGCCTCAGTGCCACCGGCGCCCACGTCGGGCCGCCGCGCCACCCTGCGAAGCATTTTCCGGTAGGGCCGCAGCTCTGGCGACAGCTCCCACGCCCGAAGAGCCAGGACGGAAAGCCGTGCCTCGTTGGAAAGCTCTTTGGCAGCCGCTCGCGTGCCCCACAGCCCATGGGGCTGCGGGCTTTGCGGCGGCCGTCAGCCTGGGCGCCAACGGCGCCCACGTCGGGCCGCCGCGCCAGCCTGCGAAGCATTTTCCGGTAGGGCCGCGTCTCTGGCGACAGCTCCCACGCCTGAAGAGCCAGGAGGGAAAGCCGTGCCTCGTTGGAAAGCTCTTTGGCAGCCGCTCGCGTGGCCCCACAGCCCGTGGGGCTGCGGGCTTTGCGGCAGCCGTCAGCATGGGCGACACCGGCGCCCACGTTGCGCCGCCGCGCCAGCCTGCAAAGCATTTTCCGGTAGGGCCGCGTCTCTGGCAACAGCTCCCACGGCCGAAGAGCCAGGAGGGAAAGCCGTGCCTCGTTGGAAAGCTCTTTGGTAGCCGCTCGCGTGGCCCCACAGCCCATGGGGCTGCGGGCTTTGCTTCGGCCGTCAACCTCGGCGCCATAGGCGACTACGTCGGGCCGCAGCGCCAGCCTGCGAAGCATTTTCCGGTAGGGCCGCGGCTCTGGCGACAGCTCCCACGCCCAAAGAGCCAGGAGGGAAAGCCGTGCCTCATTGGAAAGCTCTTTGGCAGCCGCTCGCGTGGCCCCACAGCCCGTGGGGCTGCGGGCTTTGCGGTAACCGTCAGCCTCAGTGCCACCGGCGCCCACGTTGCGCCGCTGTGCCAGCCTGCGAAGCATTTTCCGGTAGGGCCGCGTCTCTGGCGACAGCTCCCACGCCCGAAGAGCCAGGAGGGAAAGCCATGCCTCGTTGGAAAGCTCTTTGGCAGCCGCTCGCGTGGCCCCACAGCCCGTGGGGCTGCGGGCTTTGCGGCGGCCGTCAGCCTCGGCGCCATCGGCGCCCATGTCGGGCCGCCGCGCCAGCCTGCGAAGCATTTTCCGGTAGGGCCGCGTCTCTGGCGACAGCTCCCACGCCCGAAGAGCCAGGAGGGAAAGCCGTGCCTCGTTCGAAAGCTCTTTGGCAGCCGCTCGCGTGGCCCCACAGCCCGTGGGGCTGCGGGCTTTCCGGCAGCCGTCAGCCTGGGCGACACCGGCGCCCACGTCGGGCCGACGCGCCAGCCTGCAAAGCATTTTCCTGTAGGGCCGCGTCTCTGGCGACAGCTCCCACGCCCGAAGAGCCAGGAGGGAAAGCCGTGCCTTGATGGAAAGCTCTTTGGCAGCCGCTCGCGTGGCCCCACAGCCAATGGGGCTGCGGGCTTTGCGGCTGCCGTCAGCCTCGGCACCACCGACGCCCACGTGGCGCCGCTGCACCAGCCTGCAAAGCATTTTCCGGTAGGGCCGCGGCTCTGGCAACAGCTCCCACGCCCAAAGAGCCAGGAGGGAAAGCCGTGCCTCATTGGAAAGCTCTTTGGCAGTCGCTCGCGTGGCCCCACAGCCCGTGGGGCTGCGGGCTTTCCGGCGGCCGTCAGCCTCGGTACCACCGGCGCCCACGTTGCGCCGCGGCGCCAGCCTGCGAAGCATTTTCCGGTAGGGCTGCGGCTCTGGCAACAGCTCCCACGCCCGAAGAGCCAGGAGGGGAAGCCATGCCTCATTGGAAAGCTCTTTGGCAGCCGCTCACGTGGCCCCACAGCCAATGGGGCTGCGGGCTTTCCGGCGGCCGTCAGCCTCAGTGCCACCGGCGCCCACGTCGGGCCGCCGCGCCACCCTGCGAAGCATTTTCCGGTAGGGCCGCAGCTCTGGCGACAGCTCCCACGCCCGAAGAGCCAGGACGGAAAGCCGTGCCTCGTTGGAAAGCTCTTTGGCAGCCGCTCGCGTGCCCCACAGCCCATGGGGCTGCGGGCTTTGCGGCGGCCGTCAGCCTGGGCGCCAACGGCGCCCACGTCGGGCCGCCGCGCCAGCCTGCGAAGCATTTTCCGGTAGGGCCGCGTCTCTGGCGACAGCTCCCACGCCTGAAGAGCCAGGAGGGAAAGCCGTGCCTCGTTGGAAAGCTCTTTGGCAGCCGCTCGCGTGGCCCCACAGCCCGTGGGGCTGCGGGCTTTGCGGCAGCCGTCAGCATGGGCGACACCGGCGCCCACGTTGCGCCGCCGCGCCAGCCTGCAAAGCATTTTCCGGTAGGGCCGCGTCTCTGGCAACAGCTCCCACGGCCGAAGAGCCAGGAGGGAAAGCCGTGCCTCGTTGGAAAGCTCTTTGGTAGCCGCTCGCGTGGCCCCACAGCCCATGGGGCTGCGGGCTTTGCTTCGGCCGTCAACCTCGGCGCCATCGGCGACTACGTCGGGCCGCAGCGCCAGCCTGCGAAGCATTTTCCGGTAGGGCCGCGGCTCTGGCGACAGCTCCCACGCCCAAAGAGCCAGGAGGGAAAGCCGTGCCTCATTGGAAAGCTCTTTGGCAGTCGCTCGCGTGGCCCCACAGCCCATGGGGCTGCGGGCTTTCCGGCGGCCGTCAGCCTGGGCGACACCGGCGCCCACGTCGGGCCGCCGCGCCAGCCTGCAAAGCATTTTCCGGTAGGGCCGCGTCTCTGGCAACAGCTCCCACGGCCAAAGAGCCAGGAGGGAAAGCCATGCCTCGTTGGAAAGCTCTTTGGCAGCCACTCGCATGGCCCTAAAGCCTGTGGGGCTGCGGGCTTTCCGGCGGCCGTCAGCCTCGGCGACACCGGCGCCCACGTCGGGCCGCCGCGCCAGCCTGCAAAGCATTTTCCGGTAGGGCCGCGGCTCTGGCGACAGCTCCCACGCCCGAAGAGCCAGGAGGGAAAGCCGTGCCTCGTTGGAAAGCTCTTTGGCAGCCACGCGCATGGCCTTAAAGCCTGTGGGGCTGCGGGCTTTCCAGCGGCCGTCAGCCTCGGCGCCACCGGCGCCCACGTGGCGCGGCCGCGCCAGTCTGCGAAGCATTTTCCGGTAGGTCCGCGTCTCTGGCGACAGCTCCCACGCCCGAAGAGCCAGGAGGGAAAGCCGTGCCTTGATGGAAAGCTCTTTGGCAGCCGCTCGCGTGGCCCCACAGCCAATGGGGCTGCGGGCTTTGCGGCGGCCGTCAGCCTCACCGCCACCGGCGCCCACGTGGGGCCGCTGCGCCAGGCAGAGAAGCATTTTCCGGTAGGGCCGCGGCTCTGGCGACAGCTCCCACGGCCGAAGAGCCAGGAGGGAAATCCGTGCCTCGTTGGAAAGCTCTTTGGCAGCCGCTCGCGTGGCCCCACAGCCCGTGGGGCTGCGGACTTTGCGGCGGCCGTCAGCCTCGGCGACACCGGCGCCCACGTCAGGCTGCCGCGCCAGCCTGCGAAGCATTTTCCAGTAGGGCCGCGTCTCTGGCAACATCTCCCACGGCCGAAGAGCCAGGAGGGAAAGCCGTGCCTCGTTGGAAAGCTCTTTGGCAGCCGCTCGCGTGGCCCCAGAGCCCGTGGGGCTGCGGGCTTTGCGGCGGCCGTCAGCCTCGGCGCCACCGGCGCCAACATGGGGCCGCTGCGCCAGGCAGAGAAGCATTTTCCGGTAGGGCCGCGGCTCTGGCAACAGCTCCCACGGCCGAAGAGCCAGGAGGGAAAGCCGTGCCTCGTTGGAAAGACCTTTGGCAGCCGCTCGTGTGGCCCCACAGCCCGTGGGGCTGCGGACTTTGCGGCGGCCATCAGCCTGGGCGACACCGGCGCCCACGTCGGGCCGACGCGCCAGCCTGCAAAGCATTTTCCGGTAGGGCCGCGGCTCTGGCGACAGCTCCCACGCACGAAGAGCCAGGAGGGAAAGCCATGCCTCGTTGGAAAGCTCTTTGGCAGCCGCTCGTGTGGCCCCACAGCCCATGGGGCTGCGGGCTTTCCGGCGGCCGTCAGCCTGGGCGCCACCGGCGCCCACGTCGGGCCGCCGCGGCACCCTGCGAAGCATTTTCCGGTAGGGCCGCAGCTCTGGCGACAGCTCCCACGCCCGAAGAGCCAGGACGGAAAGCCGTGCCTCGTTGGAAAGCTCTTTGGCAGCCGCTCGCGTGGCCCCACAGCCCGTGGGGCTGCGGGCTTTGCGGCGGCCGTCAGCCTCGGTACAACCGGCGCCCACGTTGCGCCGCGGCGCCAGCCTGCGAAGCATTTTCCGGTAGGGCCGCGGCTCTGGCAACAGCTCCCACGCCCGAAGAGCCAGGAGGGGAAGCCATGCCTCATTGGAAAGCTCTTTGGCAGCCGCTCGCGTGGCCCCACAGCCAATGGGGCTGCGGGCTTTCCGGCGGCCGTCAGCCTCACCGCCACCGGCGCCCACGTGGGGCCGCTGCGCCAGGCAGAGAAGCATTTTCCGGTAGGGCCGCGGCTCTGGCGACAGCTCCCACGGCCGAAGAGCCAGGAGGGAAAGCCGTGCCTGATTGGAAAGCTCTTTGGCAGCCGCTCGCGTGGCCCCACAGCCCGTGGGGCTGCGGGATTTGCGGCGGCCGTCAGCCTGGGCGACACCGGCGCCCACGTCAGGCTGCCGCGCCAGCCTGCGAAGCATTTTCCAGTAGGGCCGCGGCTCTGGCGACAGCTCCCACGCCTGAAGAGCCAGGAGGGAAAGCCGTGCCTCGTTGGAAAGCTCTTTGGCAGCCGCTCGCGTGGCCCCACAGCCCATGGGGCTGCGGGCTTTGCGGCAGCCGTCAGCATGGGCGACACCGGCGCCCACGTGGGGCCGCCGCGCCAGCCTGCAAAGCATTTTCCGGTAGGGCCGCGTCTCTGGCAACAGCTCCCACGGCCGAAGAGCCAGGAGGGAAAGCCGTGCCTCGTTGGAAAGCTCTTTGGCAGCCACTCGCGTGGCCCCACAGACCGTTGGGCTGCGGGCTTTGCGGCAGCCGTCAGCCTGGGCGACACCGGCGCCCACGTGGCGCCTCTGCGCTAGCCTGCGAAGCATTTTCCGGTAGGGCCGCGTCTCTGGCGACAGCTCCCACGCCCGAAGAGCCAGGAGGGAAAGCCGTGCCTCGTTGGAAAGCTCTTTGGCAGCCGCTCGCGTGGCCCCACAGCCCATGGGGCTGCGGGCTTTGCGGTGGCCGTCAGCCTCGGCGCCACCGGCGCCCATGTTGCGCCGCCGCGCCAGCCTGCGAAGCATTTTCCGGTAGGGCGGGTCTGGCGACAGCTCCCACGCCCGAAGAGCCAGGAGGGAAAGCCATGCCTCGTTGGAAAGCTCTTTGGCAGCCACTCGCATGGCCCTAAAGCCTGTGGGGCTGCGGGCTTTGCGGTGGCCGTCAGCCTCGGCGCCACCGGTGCCCACGTGGCGCCGCCGCGCCAGCCTGCGAAGCATTTTGCGGTAGGGCCGCGGCTCTGGCGACAGCTCCTACGCCCGATGGGCCAGGAGGGAAAGCCGTGCCTCATTGGAAAGCTCTTTGGCAGTCGCTCGCGTGGCCCCACAGCCCATGGGGCTGCGGGCTTTCCGGCGGCCGTCAGCCTCGGCGCCACCGGCGCCCACGTGTCATGACCGCGCCAGCCTGCGAAGCATTTTCCGGTAGGGCCGCGGCTCTGGTGACAGCTCCCACGGCCGAAGAGCCAGGAGGGAAAGCCGTGCCTCGTTGGAAAGCTCTTTGGCAGCCGCTCGCGTGGCCCCACAGCCCGTGGGGCTGCGGGCTTTCCGGCGGCCGTCAGCCTGGGCGACACCGGCGCCCAGGTGGGGCCGCCGCGCCAGCCTGCGAAGCATTTTCCGGTTGGGCCGCGTCTCTGGCGACAGCTCCCACGCCCGAAGAGCCAGGAGGGAAAGCCGTGCCTCGTTGGAAAGCTCTTTGGCAGCCGCTCGCGTGGCCCCACAGCCCATGGGGCTGCGGGCTTTGCGGCGGCCGTCAGCCTCGGTGCCACCGGCGCCCACGTGGCGCCGCCGCGCCAGCCTGCGAAGCATTTTCCGGTAGGGCTGCGGCTCTGGCGACAGCTCCCACGCCCGAAGAGCCAGGAGGGAAAGCCATGCCTCGTTGGAAAGCTCTTTGGCAGCCACGCGCATGGCCCTAAAGCCTGTGGGGCTGCGGGCTTTGCGGCGGCCGTCAGCCTCGGCGCCACCGGCGCCCACGTGGCGCCGCCGCGCCAGCCTGCGAAGCATTTTCCGGTAGGGCCGCGTCTCTGGCGACAGCTCCCACGGCCGAAGAGCCAGGAGGGAAAGCCGTGCCTCGTTGGAAAGCTCTTTGGTAGCCGCTCGTGTGGCCCCACAGCCAATGGGGCTGCAGGCTTTGCGGCGGCCGTCAACCTCGGCGCCATCGGCGCCTACGTCGGGCCGCCGCGCCAGCCTGCGAAGCATTTTCCGGTAGGGCCGCGGCTCTGGCGACAGCTCCCACGCCCGAAGAGCCAGGAGGGAAAGCCGTGCCTCATTGGAAAGCTCTTTGGCAGCCACTCGCATGGCCCTAAAGCCTGTGGGGCTGCGGGCTTTCCGGCGGCCGTCAGCCTCGGCGACACCGGCGCCCACGTCGTGCCGCCGCGCCAGCCTGCAAAGCATTTTCCGGTAGGGCCGCGGCTCTGGCGACAGCTCCCACGCCCGAAGAGCCAGGAGGGAAAGCCGTGCCTCGTTGGAAAGCTCTTTGGCAGCCACGCGCATGGCCCTAAAGCCTGTGGGGCTGCGGGCTTTCCAGCGGACGTCAGCCTCGGCGCCACCGGCGCCCACGTGGCGCGGCCGCGCCAGTCTGCGAAGCATTTTACGGTAGGGCCGCGGCTCTGGCGACAGCTCCCACGCCCGAAGAGCCAGGAGGGAAAGCCGTGCCTCGTTGGAAAGCTCTTTGGCAGCCGCTCGCGTGGCCCCACAGCCTGTGGGGCTGCGGGCTTCGCGGCAGCCGTCAGTCTCGGCGCCAACTGCGTCTACTTGGGGCCGTTGCGCCAGCCTGCAAAGCAATTTGCGGTAGGGCCGCGGCTCTGGCGACAGCTCCCACGCCCGAAGAGCCAGGAGGGAAAGCCGTGCCTCGTTGGAAAGCTCTTTGGCAGCCGCTCGCGTGGCCCCACAGCCCGTGGGGCTGCGGGCTTTGCGGCGGCCGTCAGCCTCGGTACCACCTGCGCCCACGTTGCGCCGCGGCGCCAGCCTGCGAAGCATTTTCCGGTAGGGCCGCGGCTCTGGCGACAGCTCCCACGCCCGAATAGCCAGGAGGGAAAGCCATGCCTCGTTGGAAAGCTCTTTGGCAGTCGCTCGCGTGGCCCCACAGCCAATGGGGCTGCAGGCTTTCCGGCGGCCGTCAGCCTCAGTGCCACCGGCGCCCACGTTGCGCCGCCGCGCCAGCCTGCGAAGCATTTTCCGGTAGGGCCGTGGCTCTGGCAACAGCTCCCACGCACGAAGAGCCAGGAGGGAAAGCCGTGCCTCGTTGGAAAGCTCTTTGGCAGCCACGTGCATGGCCCTAAAGCCTGTGGGGCTGCGGGCTTTCCGGCGGCCGTCAGCCTCGACGCCACCGGCGCCCACGTCGGGCCGACGCGCCAGCCTGCAAAGCATTTTCCGGTAGGGCCGCGACTCTGGTGACAGCTCCCACGCCCGAAGAGCCAGGAGGGAAAGCCATGCCTCGTTGGAAAGCTCTTTGGCAGCCGCTCGCATGGCCCTAAAGCCTGTGGGGCTGCGGGTTTTGCGGCAGCCGTCAGCCTCAGTGCCACCGGCGCCCACGTGGCGCCGCCGCGCCAGCCTGCGAAGCATTTTCCGGTAGGGCCGTGGCTCTGGCAACAGCTCCCACGCCCGAAGAGCCAGGAGGGAAAGCCGTGCCTTGATGGAAAGCTCTTTGGCAGCCGCTCGCGTGGCCCCACAGCCAATGGGGCTGCGGGCTTTGCGGCGGCCGTCAGCCTCACCGCCACCGGCGCCCACGTGGGGCCGCTGCGCCAGGCAGAGAAGCATTTTCCGGTAGGGCCGCGGCTCTGGCGACAGCTCCCACGGCCGAAGAGCCAGGAGGGAAAGCCGTGCCTGATTGGAAAGCTCTTTGGCAGCCGCTCGCGTGGCCCCACAGCCCGTGGGGCTGCGGGCTTTGCGGCGGCCGTCAGCCTGGGCGACACCGGCGCCCACGTCAGGCTGCCGCGCGAGCCTGCGAAGCATTTTCCAGTAGGGCCGCGGCTCTGGCGACAGCTCCCACGCCTGAAGAGCCAGGAGGGAAAGCCGTGCCTCGTTGGAAAGCTCTTTGGCAGCCGCTCGCGTGGCCCCAGAGCCCGTGGGGCTGCGGGCTTTGCGGCAGCCGTCAGCCTGGGCGACACCGGCGCCCACGTGGCGCCTCTGCGTTAGCCTGCGAAGCATTTTCCGGTAGGGCCGCGTCTCTGGCGACAGCTCCCACGCCCGAAGAGCCAGGAGGGAAAGCCGTGCCTCGTTGGAAAGCTCTTTGGCAGCCGCTCGCGTGGCCCCACAGCCCGTGGGGCTGCGGGCTTTCCGGCGGCCGTCAGCCTGGGCGACACCAGCGCCCACGTGGCGCGACCGCGCCAGCCTGCAAAGCATTTTCCGGTAGGGCCGCGTCTCTGGCGACAGCTCCCACGCCTGAAGAGCCAGGAGGGAAAGCCGTGCCTCGTTGGAAAGCTCTTTGGCAGCCGCTCGCGTGGCCCCACAGCCCATGGGGCTGCGGGCTTTGCGGTGGCCGTCAGCCTCGGCGCCACCGGCGCCCATGTTGCGCCGCCGCGCCAGCCTGCGAAGCATTTTCCGGTAGGGCCGCGTCTCTGGCGACAGCTCCAACGGCCGAAGAGCCAGGAGGGAAAGCCGTGCCTCGTTGGAAAGCTCTTTGGCAGCCGCTCGCGTGGCCCCACAGCCCATGGGGCTGCGGGCTTTCCGGCGGCCGTCAGCCTGGGCGACACGGGCACCCACGTGGGGCCGCCGCGCCAGCCTGCGAAGCATTTTCCAATAGGGCGGGTCTGGCGACAGCTCCCACGCCCGAAGAGCCAGGAGGGAAAGCCATGCCTCGTTGGAAAGCTCTTTGGCAGCCACTCGCATGGCCCTAAAGCCTGTGGGGCTGCGGGCTTTGCGGTGGCCGTCAGCCTCGGCGCCACCGGCGCCCACGTGGGGCCGCCGCGCCAGCCTGCGAAGCATTTTGCGGTAGGGCCGCGGCTCTGGCGACAGCTCCTACGCCCGATGGGCCAGGAGGGAAAGCCGTGCCTCATTGGAAAGCTCTTTGGCAGTCGCTCGCGTGGCCCCACAGCCCGTGGGGCTGCGGTCTTTCCGGCGGCCGTCAGCCTCGGCGCCACCGGCGCCCACGTGTCATGACCGCGCCAGCCTGCGAAGCATTTTCCGGTAGGGCCGCGTCTCTGGCGACAGCTCCCACGGCCGAAGAGCCAGGAGGGAAAGCCATGCCTCGTTGGAAAGCTCTTTGGTAGCCGCTCGTGTGGCCCCACAGCCCATGGGGCTGCAGGCTTTGCGGCGGCCGTCAACCTCGGCGCCATCGGCGCCTACGTCGGGCCGCCGCGCCAGCCTGCGAAGCATTTTCCGGTAGGGCCGCGGCTCTGGCGACAGCTCCCACGCCCGAAGAGCCAGGAGGGAAAGCCGTGCCTCATTGGAAAGCTCTTTGGCAGTCGCTCGCGTGGCCCCACAGCCCGTGGGGCTGCGGGCTTTCCGGCGGCCGTCAGCCTGGGCGACATCGGCGCCCACCTCGGGCCGCCGCGCCAGCCTGCAAAGCATTTTCCGGTAGGGCCGTGGCTCTGGCGACAGCTCCCACGGCCAAAGAGCCAGGAGGGAAAGCCATGCCTCGTTGGAAAGCTCTTTGGCAGCCACTCGCATGGCCCTAAAGCCTGTGGGGCTGCGGGCTTTCCGGCGGCCGTCAGCCTCGGCGACACCGGCGCCCACGTCGGGCCGCCGCGCCAGCCTGCAAAGCATTTTCCGGTAGGGCCGCGGCTCTGGCGACAGCTCCCACGCCCGAAGAGCCAGGAGGGAAAGCCGTGCCTCGTTGGAAAGCTCTTTGGCAGCCACGCGCATGGCCCTAAAGCCTGTGGGGCTGCGGGCTTTCCAGCGGCCGTCAGCCTCGGCGCCACCGGCGCCCACGTGGCGCGGCCGCGCCAGTCTGCGAAGCATTTTACGGTAGGGCCGCGGCTCTGGCGACAGCTCCCACGCCCGAAGAGCCAGGAGGGAAAGCCGTGCCTCGTTGGAAAGCTCTTTGGCAGCCGCTCGCGTGGCCCCACAGCCTGTGGGGCTGCGGGCTTCGCGGCAGCCGTCAGTCTCGGCGCCAACTGCGTCTACTTGGGGCCGTTGCGCCAGCCTGCAAAGCAATTTGCGGTAGGGCCGCGGCTCTGGCGACAGCTCCCACGCCCGAAGAGCCAGGAGGGAAAGCCGTGCCTCGTTGGAAAGCTCTTTGGCAGCCGCTCGCGTGGCCCCACAGCCCGTGGGGCTGCGGGCTTTGCGGCGGCCGTCAGCCTCGGTACCACCGGCGCCCACGTTGCGCCGCGGCGCCAGCCTGCGAAGCATTTTCCGGTAGGGCCGCGGCTCTGGCGACAGCTCCCACGCCCGAAGAGCCAGGAGGGGAAGCCATGCCTCGTTGGAAAGCTCTTTGGCAGTCGCTTGCGTGGCCCCACAGCCAATGGGGCTGCGGGCTTTCCGGCGGCCGTCAGCCTCAGTGCCACCGGCGCCCACGTTGCGCCGCCGCGCCAGCCTGCGAAGCATTTTCCGGTAGGGCCGTGGCTCTGGCAACAGCTCCCACGCACGAAGAGCCAGGAGGGAAAGCCGTGCCTCGTTGGAAAGCTCTTTGGCAGCCACGTGCATGGCCCTAAAGCCTGTGGGGCTGCGGGCTTTCCGGCGGCCGTCAGCCTCGACGCCACCGGCGCCCACGTCGGGCCGACGCGCCAGCCTGCAAAGCATTTTCCGGTAGGGCCGCGACTCTGGTGACAGCTCCCACGCCCGAAGAGCCAGGAGGGAAAGCCATGCCTCGTTGGAAAGCTCTTTGGCAGCCGCTCGCATGGCCCTAAAGCCTGTGGGGCTGCGGGTTTTGCGGCAGCCGTCAGCCTCAGTGCCACCGGCGCCCACGTGGCGCCGCCGCGCCAGCCTGCGAAGCATTTTCCGGTAGGGCCGTGGCTCTGGCGACAGCTCCCACGCACGAAGAGCCAGGAGGGAAAGCCATGCCTCGTTGGAAAGCTCTTTGGCAGCCGCTCGTGTGGCCCCACAGCCCGTGGGGCTGCGGACTTTGCGGCGGCCATCAGCCTGGGCGACACCGGCGCCCACGTCGGGCCGACGCGCCAGCCTGCAAAGCATTTTCCGGTAGGGCCGCGGCTCTGGCGACAGCTCCCACGCACGAAGAGCCAGGAGGGAAAGCCATGCCTCGTTGGAAAGCTCTTTGGCAGCCGCTCGTGTGGCCCCACAGCCCATGGGGCTGCGGGCTTTCCGGCGGCCGTCAGCCTGGGCGCCACCGGCGCCCACGTCGGGCCGCCGCGGCACCCTGCGAAGCATTTTCCGGTAGGGCCGCAGCTCTGGCGACAGCTCCCACGCCCGAAGAGCCAGGACGGAAAGCCGTGCCTCGTTGGAAAGCTCTTTGGCAGCCGCTCGCGTGGCCCCACAGCCCGTGGGGCTGCGGGCTTTGCGGCGGCCGTCAGCCTCGGTACAACCGGCGCCCACGTTGCGCCGCGGCGCCAGCCTGCGAAGCATTTTCCGGTAGGGCCGCGGCTCTGGCAACAGCTCCCACGCCCGAAGAGCCAGGAGGGGAAGCCATGCCTCATTGGAAAGCTCTTTGGCAGCCGCTCGCGTGGCCCCACAGCCAATGGGGCTGCGGGCTTTCCGGCGGCCGTCAGCCTCACCGCCACCGGCGCCCACGTGGGGCCGCTGCGCCAGGCAGAGAAGCATTTTCCGGTAGGGCCGCGGCTCTGGCGACAGCTCCCACGGCCGAAGAGCCAGGAGGGAAAGCCGTGCCTGATTGGAAAGCTCTTTGGCAGCCGCTCGCGTGGCCCCACAGCCCGTGGGGCTGCGGGATTTGCGGCGGCCGTCAGCCTGGGCGACACCGGCGCCCACGTCAGGCTGCCGCGCCAGCCTGCGAAGCATTTTCCAGTAGGGCCGCGGCTCTGGCGACAGCTCCCACGCCTGAAGAGCCAGGAGGGAAAGCCGTGCCTCGTTGGAAAGCTCTTTGGCAGCCGCTCGCGTGGCCCCACAGCCCATGGGGCTGCGGGCTTTGCGGCAGCCGTCAGCATGGGCGACACCGGCGCCCACGTGGGGCCGCCGCGCCAGCCTGCAAAGCATTTTCCGGTAGGGCCGCGTCTCTGGCAACAGCTCCCACGGCCGAAGAGCCAGGAGGGAAAGCCGTGCCTCGTTGGAAAGCTCTTTGGCAGCCACTCGCGTGGCCCCACAGACCGTTGGGCTGCGGGCTTT
Source organism: Larus michahellis (assembly GCF_964199755.1). NCBI lineage: Eukaryota > Metazoa > Chordata > Aves > Charadriiformes > Laridae > Larus > Larus michahellis. The sequence continues at coordinate 22,617 of NW_027436180.1, read as the reverse complement.
GCGGCAGCCGTCAGCCTGGGCGACACCGGCGCCCACGTGGCGCCTCTGCGCTAGCCTGCGAAGCATTTTCCGGTAGGGCCGCGTCTCTGGCGACAGCTCCCACGCCCGAAGAGCCAGGAGGGAAAGCCGTGCCTCGTTGGAAAGCTCTTTGGCAGCCGCTCGCGTGGCCCCACAGCCCATGGGGCTGCGGGCTTTGCGGTGGCCGTCAGCCTCGGCGCCACCGGCGCCCATGTTGCGCCGCCGCGCCAGCCTGCGAAGCATTTTCCGGTAGGGCGGGTCTGGCGACAGCTCCCACGCCCGAAGAGCCAGGAGGGAAAGCCATGCCTCGTTGGAAAGCTCTTTGGCAGCCACTCGCATGGCCCTAAAGCCTGTGGGGCTGCGGGCTTTGCGGTGGCCGTCAGCCTCGGCGCCACCGGTGCCCACGTGGCGCCGCCGCGCCAGCCTGCGAAGCATTTTGCGGTAGGGCCGCGGCTCTGGCGACAGCTCCTACGCCCGATGGGCCAGGAGGGAAAGCCGTGCCTCATTGGAAAGCTCTTTGGCAGTCGCTCGCGTGGCCCCACAGCCCATGGGGCTGCGGGCTTTCCGGCGGCCGTCAGCCTCGGCGCCACCGGCGCCCACGTGTCATGACCGCGCCAGCCTGCGAAGCATTTTCCGGTAGGGCCGCGGCTCTGGTGACAGCTCCCACGGCCGAAGAGCCAGGAGGGAAAGCCGTGCCTCGTTGGAAAGCTCTTTGGCAGCCGCTCGCGTGGCCCCACAGCCCGTGGGGCTGCGGGCTTTCCGGCGGCCGTCAGCCTGGGCGACACCGGCGCCCAGGTGGGGCCGCCGCGCCAGCCTGCGAAGCATTTTCCGGTTGGGCCGCGTCTCTGGCGACAGCTCCCACGCCCGAAGAGCCAGGAGGGAAAGCCGTGCCTCGTTGGAAAGCTCTTTGGCAGCCGCTCGCGTGGCCCCACAGCCCATGGGGCTGCGGGCTTTGCGGCGGCCGTCAGCCTCGGTGCCACCGGCGCCCACGTGGCGCCGCCGCGCCAGCCTGCGAAGCATTTTCCGGTAGGGCTGCGGCTCTGGCGACAGCTCCCACGCCCGAAGAGCCAGGAGGGAAAGCCATGCCTCGTTGGAAAGCTCTTTGGCAGCCACGCGCATGGCCCTAAAGCCTGTGGGGCTGCGGGCTTTGCGGCGGCCGTCAGCCTCGGCGCCACCGGCGCCCACGTGGCGCCGCCGCGCCAGCCTGCGAAGCATTTTCCGGTAGGGCCGCGTCTCTGGCGACAGCTCCCACGGCCGAAGAGCCAGGAGGGAAAGCCGTGCCTCGTTGGAAAGCTCTTTGGTAGCCGCTCGTGTGGCCCCACAGCCAATGGGGCTGCAGGCTTTGCGGCGGCCGTCAACCTCGGCGCCATCGGCGCCTACGTCGGGCCGCCGCGCCAGCCTGCGAAGCATTTTCCGGTAGGGCCGCGGCTCTGGCGACAGCTCCCACGCCCGAAGAGCCAGGAGGGAAAGCCGTGCCTCATTGGAAAGCTCTTTGGCAGCCACTCGCATGGCCCTAAAGCCTGTGGGGCTGCGGGCTTTCCGGCGGCCGTCAGCCTCGGCGACACCGGCGCCCACGTCGTGCCGCCGCGCCAGCCTGCAAAGCATTTTCCGGTAGGGCCGCGGCTCTGGCGACAGCTCCCACGCCCGAAGAGCCAGGAGGGAAAGCCGTGCCTCGTTGGAAAGCTCTTTGGCAGCCACGCGCATGGCCCTAAAGCCTGTGGGGCTGCGGGCTTTCCAGCGGACGTCAGCCTCGGCGCCACCGGCGCCCACGTGGCGCGGCCGCGCCAGTCTGCGAAGCATTTTACGGTAGGGCCGCGGCTCTGGCGACAGCTCCCACGCCCGAAGAGCCAGGAGGGAAAGCCGTGCCTCGTTGGAAAGCTCTTTGGCAGCCGCTCGCGTGGCCCCACAGCCTGTGGGGCTGCGGGCTTCGCGGCAGCCGTCAGTCTCGGCGCCAACTGCGTCTACTTGGGGCCGTTGCGCCAGCCTGCAAAGCAATTTGCGGTAGGGCCGCGGCTCTGGCGACAGCTCCCACGCCCGAAGAGCCAGGAGGGAAAGCCGTGCCTCGTTGGAAAGCTCTTTGGCAGCCGCTCGCGTGGCCCCACAGCCCGTGGGGCTGCGGGCTTTGCGGCGGCCGTCAGCCTCGGTACCACCTGCGCCCACGTTGCGCCGCGGCGCCAGCCTGCGAAGCATTTTCCGGTAGGGCCGCGGCTCTGGCGACAGCTCCCACGCCCGAATAGCCAGGAGGGAAAGCCATGCCTCGTTGGAAAGCTCTTTGGCAGTCGCTCGCGTGGCCCCACAGCCAATGGGGCTGCAGGCTTTCCGGCGGCCGTCAGCCTCAGTGCCACCGGCGCCCACGTTGCGCCGCCGCGCCAGCCTGCGAAGCATTTTCCGGTAGGGCCGTGGCTCTGGCAACAGCTCCCACGCACGAAGAGCCAGGAGGGAAAGCCGTGCCTCGTTGGAAAGCTCTTTGGCAGCCACGTGCATGGCCCTAAAGCCTGTGGGGCTGCGGGCTTTCCGGCGGCCGTCAGCCTCGACGCCACCGGCGCCCACGTCGGGCCGACGCGCCAGCCTGCAAAGCATTTTCCGGTAGGGCCGCGACTCTGGTGACAGCTCCCACGCCCGAAGAGCCAGGAGGGAAAGCCATGCCTCGTTGGAAAGCTCTTTGGCAGCCGCTCGCATGGCCCTAAAGCCTGTGGGGCTGCGGGTTTTGCGGCAGCCGTCAGCCTCAGTGCCACCGGCGCCCACGTGGCGCCGCCGCGCCAGCCTGCGAAGCATTTTCCGGTAGGGCCGTGGCTCTGGCAACAGCTCCCACGCCCGAAGAGCCAGGAGGGAAAGCCGTGCCTTGATGGAAAGCTCTTTGGCAGCCGCTCGCGTGGCCCCACAGCCAATGGGGCTGCGGGCTTTGCGGCGGCCGTCAGCCTCACCGCCACCGGCGCCCACGTGGGGCCGCTGCGCCAGGCAGAGAAGCATTTTCCGGTAGGGCCGCGGCTCTGGCGACAGCTCCCACGGCCGAAGAGCCAGGAGGGAAAGCCGTGCCTGATTGGAAAGCTCTTTGGCAGCCGCTCGCGTGGCCCCACAGCCCGTGGGGCTGCGGGCTTTGCGGCGGCCGTCAGCCTGGGCGACACCGGCGCCCACGTCAGGCTGCCGCGCGAGCCTGCGAAGCATTTTCCAGTAGGGCCGCGGCTCTGGCGACAGCTCCCACGCCTGAAGAGCCAGGAGGGAAAGCCGTGCCTCGTTGGAAAGCTCTTTGGCAGCCGCTCGCGTGGCCCCAGAGCCCGTGGGGCTGCGGGCTTTGCGGCAGCCGTCAGCCTGGGCGACACCGGCGCCCACGTGGCGCCTCTGCGTTAGCCTGCGAAGCATTTTCCGGTAGGGCCGCGTCTCTGGCGACAGCTCCCACGCCCGAAGAGCCAGGAGGGAAAGCCGTGCCTCGTTGGAAAGCTCTTTGGCAGCCGCTCGCGTGGCCCCACAGCCCGTGGGGCTGCGGGCTTTCCGGCGGCCGTCAGCCTGGGCGACACCAGCGCCCACGTGGCGCGACCGCGCCAGCCTGCAAAGCATTTTCCGGTAGGGCCGCGTCTCTGGCGACAGCTCCCACGCCTGAAGAGCCAGGAGGGAAAGCCGTGCCTCGTTGGAAAGCTCTTTGGCAGCCGCTCGCGTGGCCCCACAGCCCATGGGGCTGCGGGCTTTGCGGTGGCCGTCAGCCTCGGCGCCACCGGCGCCCATGTTGCGCCGCCGCGCCAGCCTGCGAAGCATTTTCCGGTAGGGCCGCGTCTCTGGCGACAGCTCCAACGGCCGAAGAGCCAGGAGGGAAAGCCGTGCCTCGTTGGAAAGCTCTTTGGCAGCCGCTCGCGTGGCCCCACAGCCCATGGGGCTGCGGGCTTTCCGGCGGCCGTCAGCCTGGGCGACACGGGCACCCACGTGGGGCCGCCGCGCCAGCCTGCGAAGCATTTTCCAATAGGGCGGGTCTGGCGACAGCTCCCACGCCCGAAGAGCCAGGAGGGAAAGCCATGCCTCGTTGGAAAGCTCTTTGGCAGTCGCTCGCGTGGCCCCACAGCCCGTGGGGCTGCGGTCTTTCCGGCGGCCGTCAGCCTCGGCGCCACCGGCGCCCACGTGTCATGACCGCGCCAGCCTGCGAAGCATTTTCCGGTAGGGCCGCGTCTCTGGCGACAGCTCCCACGGCCGAAGAGCCAGGAGGGAAAGCCATGCCTCGTTGGAAAGCTCTTTGGTAGCCGCTCGTGTGGCCCCACAGCCCATGGGGCTGCAGGCTTTGCGGCGGCCGTCAACCTCGGCGCCATCGGCGCCTACGTCGGGCCGCCGCGCCAGCCTGCGAAGCATTTTCCGGTAGGGCCGCGGCTCTGGCGACAGCTCCCACGCCCGAAGAGCCAGGAGGGAAAGCCGTGCCTCATTGGAAAGCTCTTTGGCAGTCGCTCGCGTGGCCCCACAGCCCGTGGGGCTGCGGGCTTTCCGGCGGCCGTCAGCCTGGGCGACATCGGCGCCCACCTCGGGCCGCCGCGCCAGCCTGCAAAGCATTTTCCGGTAGGGCCGTGGCTCTGGCGACAGCTCCCACGGCCAAAGAGCCAGGAGGGAAAGCCATGCCTCGTTGGAAAGCTCTTTGGCAGCCACTCGCATGGCCCTAAAGCCTGTGGGGCTGCGGGCTTTCCGGCGGCCGTCAGCCTCGGCGACACCGGCGCCCACGTCGGGCCGCCGCGCCAGCCTGCAAAGCATTTTCCGGTAGGGCCGCGGCTCTGGCGACAGCTCCCACGCCCGAAGAGCCAGGAGGGAAAGCCGTGCCTCGTTGGAAAGCTCTTTGGCAGCCACGCGCATGGCCCTAAAGCCTGTGGGGCTGCGGGCTTTCCAGCGGCCGTCAGCCTCGGCGCCACCGGCGCCCACGTGGCGCGGCCGCGCCAGTCTGCGAAGCATTTTACGGTAGGGCCGCGGCTCTGGCGACAGCTCCCACGCCCGAAGAGCCAGGAGGGAAAGCCGTGCCTCGTTGGAAAGCTCTTTGGCAGCCGCTCGCGTGGCCCCACAGCCTGTGGGGCTGCGGGCTTCGCGGCAGCCGTCAGTCTCGGCGCCAACTGCGTCTACTTGGGGCCGTTGCGCCAGCCTGCAAAGCAATTTGCGGTAGGGCCGCGGCTCTGGCGACAGCTCCCACGCCCGAAGAGCCAGGAGGGAAAGCCGTGCCTCGTTGGAAAGCTCTTTGGCAGCCGCTCGCGTGGCCCCACAGCCCGTGGGGCTGCGGGCTTTGCGGCGGCCGTCAGCCTCGGTACCACCGGCGCCCACGTTGCGCCGCGGCGCCAGCCTGCGAAGCATTTTCCGGTAGGGCCGCGGCTCTGGCGACAGCTCCCACGCCCGAAGAGCCAGGAGGGGAAGCCATGCCTCGTTGGAAAGCTCTTTGGCAGTCGCTTGCGTGGCCCCACAGCCAATGGGGCTGCGGGCTTTCCGGCGGCCGTCAGCCTCAGTGCCACCGGCGCCCACGTTGCGCCGCCGCGCCAGCCTGCGAAGCATTTTCCGGTAGGGCCGTGGCTCTGGCAACAGCTCCCACGCACGAAGAGCCAGGAGGGAAAGCCGTGCCTCGTTGGAAAGCTCTTTGGCAGCCACGTGCATGGCCCTAAAGCCTGTGGGGCTGCGGGCTTTCCGGCGGCCGTCAGCCTCGATGCCACCGGCGCCCACGTCGGGCCGACGCGCCAGCCTGCAAAGCATTTTCCGGTAGGGCCGCGACTCTGGTGACAGCTCCCACGCCCGAAGAGCCAGGAGGGAAAGCCATGCCTCGTTGGAAAGCTCTTTGGCAGCCGCTCGCATGGCCCTAAAGCCTGTGGGGCTGCGGGTTTTGCGGCAGCCGTCAGCCTCAGTGCCACCGGCGCCCACGTGGCGCCGCCGCGCCAGCCTGCGAAGCATTTTCCGGTAGGGCCGTGGCTCTGGCAACAGCTCCCACGCCCGAAGAGCCAGGAGGGAAAGCCGTGCCTTGATGGAAAGCTCTTTGGCAGCCGCTCGCGTGGCCCCACAGCCAATGGGGCTGCGGGCTTTGCGGCGGCCGTCAGCCTCACCGCCACCGGCGCCCACGTGGGGCCGCTGCGCCAGGCAGAGAAGCATTTTCCGGTAGGGCCGCGGCTCTGGCGACAGCTCCCACGGCCGAAGAGCCAGGAGGGAAAGCCGTGCCTGATTGGAAAGCTCTTTGGCAGCCGCTCGCGTGGCCCCACAGCCCGTGGGGCTGCGGGCTTTGCGGCGGCCGTCAGCCTGGGCGACACCGGCGCCCACGTCAGGCTGCCGCGCGAGCCTGCGAAGCATTTTCCAGTAGGGCCGCGGCTCTGGCGACAGCTCCCACGCCTGAAGAGCCAGGAGGGAAAGCCGTGCCTCGTTGGAAAGCTCTTTGGCAGCCGCTCGCGTGGCCCCACAGCCCGTTGGGCTGCGGGCTTTGCGGCAGCCGTCAGCCTGGGCGACACCGGCGCCCACGTGGCGCCTCTGCGTTAGCCTGCGAAGCATTTTCCGGTAGGGCCGCGTCTCTGGCGACAGCTCCCACGCCCGAAGAGCCAGGAGGGAAAGCCGTGCCTCGTTGGAAAGCTCTTTGGCAGCCGCTCGCGTGGCCCCACAGCCCGTGGGGCTGCGGGCTTTCCGGCGGCCGTCAGCCTGGGCGACACCAGCGCCCACGTGGCGCGACCGCGCCAGCCTGCAAAGCATTTTCCGGTAGGGCCGCGTCTCTGGCGACAGCTCCCACGCCTGAAGAGCCAGGAGGGAAAGCCGTGCCTCGTTGGAAAGCTCTTTGGCAGCCGCTCGCGTGGCCCCACAGCCCATGGGGCTGCGGGCTTTGCGGTGGCCGTCAGCCTCGGCGCCACCGGCGCCCATGTTGCGCCGCCGCGCCAGCCTGCGAAGCATTTTCCGGTAGGGCCGCGGCTCTGGCGACAGCTCCAACGGCCGAAGAGCCAGGAGGGAAAGCCGTGCCTCGTTGGAAAGCTCTTTGGCAGCCGCTCGCGTGGCCCCACAGCCCATGGGGCTGCGGGCTTTCCGGCGGCCGTCAGCCTGGGCGACACGGGCACCCACGTGGGGCCGCCGCGCCAGCCTGCGAAGCATTTTCCAATAGGGCGGGTCTGGCGACAGCTCCCACGCCCGAAGAGCCAGGAGGGAAAGCCATGCCTCGTTGGAAAGCTCTTTGGCAGCCACTCGCATGGCCCTAAAGCCTGTGGGGCTGCGGGCTTTGCGGTGGCCGTCAGCCTCGGCGCCACCGGCGCCCACGTGGCGCCGCCGCGCCAGCCTGCGAAGCATTTTGCGGTAGGGCCGCGGCTCTGGCGACAGCTCCTACGCCCGATGGGCCAGGAGGGAAAGCCGTGCCTCATTGGAAAGCTCTTTGGCAGTCGCTCGCGTGGCCCCACAGCCCGTGGGGCTGCGGTCTTTCCGGCGGCCGTCAGCCTCGGCGCCACCGGCGCCCACGTGTCATGACCGCGCCAGCCTGCGAAGCATTTTCCGGTAGGGCCGCGGCTCTGGTGACAGCTCCCACGCCCGAAGAGCCAGGAGGGAAAGCCGTGCCTCGTTGGAAAGCTCTTTGGCAGCCGCTCGCGTGGCCCCACAGCCCGTGGGGCTGCGGGCTTTCCGGCGGCCGTCAGCCTGGGCGACACCGGCGCCCAGGTGGGGCCGCCGCGCCAGCCTGCGAAGCATTTTCCGGTAGGGCCGCGGCTCTGGCGACAGCTCCCACGCCCGAAGAGCCAGGAGGGAAAGCCGTGCCTCGTTGGAAAGCTCTTTGGCAGCCGCTCGCGTGGCCCCACAGCCCATGGGGCTGCGGGCTTTGCGGCGGCCGTCAGCCTCGGCGCCACCGGCGCCCACGTGGCGCCGCCGCGCCACCCTGCGAAGCATTTTCCGGTAGGGCCGCGTCTCTGGCGACAGCTCCCACGCCCGAAGAGCCAGGAGGGAAAGCCGTGCCTCGTTGGAAAGCTCTTTGGTAGCCGCTCGCGTGGCCCCACAGCCCATGGGGCTGCAGGCTTTGCGGCGGCCGTCAACCTCGGCGCCATCGGCGCCCACCTCGGGCCGCCGCGCCAGCCTGCAAAGCATTTTCCGGTAGGGCCGCGTCTCTGGCGACAGCTCCCACGGCCAAAGAGCCAGGAGGGAAAGCCATGCCTCGTTGGAAAGCTCTTTGGCAGCCACTCGCATGGCCCTAAAGCCTGTGGGGCTGCGGGCTTTCCGGCGGCCGTCAGCCTCGGCGACACCGGCGCCCACGTCGGGCCGACGCGCCAGCCTGCAAAGCATTTTCCGGTAGGGCCGCGGCTCTGGCGACAGCTCCCACGCCCGAAGAGCCAGGAGGGAAAGCCGTGCCTCGTTGGAAAGCTTTTTGGCAGCCACGCGCATGGCCCTAAAGCCTGTGGGGCTGCGGGCTTTCCAGCGGCCGTCAGCCTCGGCGCCACCGGCGCCCACGTGGCGCGGCCGCGTCAGTCTGCGAAGCATTTTCCGGTAGGGCCGCGGCTCTGGCGACAGCTCCCACGCCCGAAGAGCCAGGAGGGAAAGCCGTGCCTCGTTGGAAAGCTCTTTGGCAGCCGCTCGCGTGGCCCCACAGCCTGTGGGGCTGCGGGCTTCGCGGCGGCCGTCAGTCTCGGCGCCACCTGCGTCTACTTGGGGCCGTTGCGCCAGCCTGCAAAGCAATTTGCGGTAGGGCCGCGGCTCTGGCGACAGCTCCCACGCCCGAAGAGCCAGGAGGGAAAGCCGTGCCTCGTTGGAAAGCTCTTTGGCAGCCGCTCGCGTGGCCCCACAGCCCGTGGGGCTGCGGGCTTTGCGGCGGCCGTCAGCCTCGGTACCACCGGCGCCCACGTTGCGCCGCGGCGCCAGCCTGCGAAGCATTTTCCGGTAGGGCCGCGGCTCTGGCGACAGCTCCCACGCCCGAAGAGCCAGGAGGGGAAGCCATGCCTCGTTGGAAAGCTCTTTGGCAGTCGCTCGCGTGGCCCCATAGCCAATGGGGCTGCGGGCTTTGCGGCGGCCGTCAGCCTCAGTGCCACCGGCGCCCACGTTGCGCCGCCGCGCCAGCCTGCGAAGCATTTTCCGGTAGGGCCGTGGCTCTGGCAACAGCTCCCACGCACGAAGAGCCAGGAGGGAAAGCCGTGCCTCGTTGGAAAGCTCTTTGGCAGCCACGTGCATGGCCCTAAAGCCTGTGGGGCTGCGGGCTTTCCGGCGGCCGTCAGCCTCGACGCCACCGGCGCCCACGTCGGGCCGACGCGCCAGCCTGCAAAGCATTTTCCGGTAGGGCCGCGACTCTGGTGACAGCTCCCACGCCCGAAGAGCCAGGAGGGAAAGCCATGCCTCGTTGGAAAGCTCTTTGGCAGCCGCTCGCATGGCCCTAAAGCCTGTGGGGCTGCGGGTTTTGCGGCAGCCGTCAGCCTCAGTGCCACCGGCGCCCACGTGGCGCCGCCGCGCCAGCCTGCGAAGCATTTTCCGGTAGGGCCGTGGCTCTGGCGACAGCTCCCACGCCCGAAGAGCCAGGAGGGAAAGCCGTGCCTCGTTGGAAAGCTCTTTGGCAGCCGCTCGCGTGGCCCCACAGCCAATGGGGCTGCGGGCTTTGCGGCGGCCGTCAGCCTCACCGCCACCGGCGCCCACGTGGGGCCGCTGCGCCAGGCAGAGAAGCATTTTCCGGTAGGGCCGCGGCTCTGGCGACAGCTCCCACGGCCGAAGAGCCAGGAGGGAAAGCCGTGCCTGATTGGAAAGCTCTTTGGCAGCCGCTCGCGTGGCCCCACAGCCCGTGGGGCTGCGGGCTTTGCGGCGGCCGTCAGCCTGGGCGACACCGGCGCCCACGTCAGGCTGCCGCGCGAGCCTGCGAAGCATTTTCCAGTAGGGCCGCGGCTCTGGCGACAGCTCCCACGCCTGAAGAGCCAGGAGGGAAAGCCGTGCCTCGTTGGAAAGCTCTTTGACAGCCGCTCGCGTGGCCCCACAGCCCGTTGGGCTGCGGGCTTTGCGGCAGCCGTCAGCCTGGGCGACACCGGCGCCCACGTGGCGCCTCTGCGTTAGCCTGCGAAGCATTTTCCGGTAGGGCCGCGTCTCTGGCGACAGCTCCCACGCCCGAAGAGCCAGGAGGGAAAGGTGTGCCTCGTTGGAAAGCTCTTTGGCAGCCGCTCGCGTGGCCCCACAGCCCGTGGGGCTGCGGGCTTTCCGGCGGCCGTCAGCCTGGGCGACACCAGCGCCCACGTGGCGCGACCGCGCCAGCCTGCAAAGCATTTTCCGGTAGGGCCGCGTCTCTGGCGACAGCTCCCACGCCTGAAGAGCCAGGAGGGAAAGCCGTGCCTCGTTGGAAAGCTCTTTGGCAGCCGCTCGCGTGGCCCCACAGCCCATGGGGCTGCGGGCTTTGCGGTGGCCGTCAGCCTCGGCGCCACCGGCGCCCATGTTGCGCCGCCGCGCCAGCCTGCGAAGCATTTTCCGGTAGGGCCGCGGCTCTGGCGACAGCTCCAACGGCCGAAGAGCCAGGAGGGAAAGCCGTGCCTCGTTGGAAAGCTCTTTGGCAGTCGCTCGCGTGGCCCCACAGCCCATGGGGCTGCGGGCTTTCCGGCGGCCGTCAGCCTGGGCGACACCGGCACCCACGTGGGGCCGCCGCGCCAGCCTGCGAAGCATTTTCCAATAGGGCGGGTCTGGCGACAGCTCCCACGCCCGAAGAGCCAGGAGGGAAAGCCATGCCTCGTTGGAAAGCTCTTTGGCAGCCACTCGCATGGCCCTAAAGCCTGTGGGGCTGCGGGCTTTGCGGTGGCCGTCAGCCTCGGCGCCACCGGCGCCCACGTGGCGCCGCCGCGCCAGCCTGCGAAGCATTTTGCGGTAGGGCTGCGGCTCTGGCGACAGCTCCTACGCCCGATGGGCCAGGAGGGAAAGCCGTGCCTCGTTGGAAAGCTCTTTGGCAGTCGCTCGCGTGGCCCCACAGCCCGTGGGGCTGCGGTCTTTCCGGCGGCCGTCAGCCTCGGCGCCACCGGCGCCCACGTGTCATGACCGCGCCAGCCTGCGAAGCATTTTCCGGTAGGGCCGCGGCTCTGGTGACAGCTCCCACGCCCGAAGAGCCAGGAGGGAAAGCCGTGCCTCGTTGGAAAGCTCTTTGGCAGCCGCTCGCGTGGCCCCACAGCCCGTGGGGCTGCGGGCTTTCCGGCGGCCGTCAGCCTGGGCGACACCGGCGCCCAGGTGGTGCCGCCGCGCCAGCCTGCGAAGCATTTTCCGGTAGGGCCGCGGCTCTGGCGACAGCTCCCACGCCCGAAGAGCCAGGAGGGAAAGCCGTGCCTCGTTGGAAAGCTCTTTGGCAGCCGCTCGCGTGGCCCCACAGCCCATGGGGCTGCGGGCTTTGCGGCGGCCGTCAGCCTCGGCGCCACCGGCGCCCACGTGGCGCCGCCTCGCCACCCTGCGAAGCATTTTCCGGTAGGGCTGCGGCTCTGGCGACAGCTCCCACGCCCGATGAGCCAGGAGGGAAAGCCATGCCTCGTTGGAAAGCTCTTTGGCAGCCATGCGCATGGCCCTAAAGCCTGTGGGGCTGCGGGCTTTGCGGCGGCCGTCAGCCTCGGCGCCACCGGCGCCCACGTGGCGCCGCCGCGCCAGCCTGCGAAGCATTTTCCGGTAGGGCCGCGTCTCTGGCGACAGCTCCCACGCCCGAAGAGCCAGGAGGGAAAGCCGTGCCTCGTTGGAAAGCTCTTTGGTAGCCGCTCGCGTGGCCCCACAGCCCATGGGGCTGCAGGCTTTGCGGCGGCCGTCAACCTCGGCGCCATCGGCGCCTACGTCGGGCCGCCGCGCCAGCCTGCGAAGCATTTTGCGGTAGGGCCGCGGTTCTGGCGACAGCTCCCACGCCCGAAGAGCCAGGAGGGAAAGCCGTGCCTCATTGGAAAGCTCTTTGGCAGTCGCTCGCGTGGCCCCACAGCCCGTGGGGCTGCGGGCTTTCCGGCGGCCGTCAGCATGGGCGACATCGGCGCCCACCTCGGGCCGCCGCGCCAGCCTGCAAAGCATTTTCCGGTAGGGCCGCGTCTCTGGCGACAGCTCCCACGGCCAAAGAGCCAGGAGGGAAAGCCATGCCTCGTTGGAAAGCTCTTTGGCAGCCACTCGCATGGCCCTAAAGCCTGTGGGGCTGCGGGCTTTCCGGCGGCCGTCAGCCTCGGCGACACCGGCGCCCACGTCGGGCCGCCGCGCCAGCCTGCAAAGCATTTTCCGGTAGGGCCGCGGCTCTGGCGACAGCTCCCACGCCCGAAGAGCCAGGAGGGAAAGCCGTGCCTCGTTGGAAAGCTCTTTGGCAGCCACGCGCATGGCCCTAAAGCCTGTGGGGCTGCGGGCTTTCCAGCGGCCGTCAGCCTCGGCGCCACCGGCGCCCACGTGGCGCAGCCGCGTCAGTCTGCGAAGCATTTTCCGGTAGGGCCGCGGCTCTGGCGACAGCTCCCACGCCCGAAGAGCCAGGAGGGAAAGCCGTGCCTCGTTGGAAAGCTCTTTGGCAGCCGCTCGCGTGGCCCCACAGCCTGTGGGGCTGCGGGCTTCGCGGCGGCCGTCAGTCTCGGCGCCACCTGCGTCTACTTGGGGCCGTTGCGCCAGCCTGCAAAGCAATTTGCGGTAGGGCCGCGTCTCTGGCGACAGCTCCCACGCCCGAAGAGCCAGGAGGGAAAGCCGTGCCTCGTTGGAAAGCTCTTTGGCAGCCGCTCGCGTGGCCCCACAGCCCGTGGGGCTGCGGGCTTTGCGGCGGCCGTCAGCCTCGGTACCACCGGCGCCCACGTTGCGCCGCGGCGCCAGCCTGCGAAGCATTTTCCGGTAGGGCCGCGGCTCTGGCGACAGCTCCCACGCCCGAAGAGCCAGGAGGGGAAGCCATGCCTCATTGGAAAGCTCTTTGGCAGTCGCTCGCGTGGCCCCACAGCCAATGGGGCTGCGGGCTTTCCGGCGGCCGTCAGCCTCAGTGCCACCGGCGCCCACGTGGCGCCGCCGCGCCAGCCTGCGAAGCATTTTCCGGTAGGGCCGTGGCTCTGGCAACAGCTCCCACGCACGAAGAGCCAGGAGGGAAAGCCGTGCCTCGTTGGAAAGCTCTTTGGCAGCCACGTGCATGGCCCTAAAGCCTGTGGGGCTGCGGGCTTTCCGGCGGCCGTCAGCCTCGACGCCACCGGCGCCCACGTCGGGCCGACGCGCCAGCCTGCAAAGCATTTTCCGGTAGGGCCGCGTCTCTGGCGACAGCTCCCACGCCCGAAGAGCCAGGAGGGAAAGCCATGCCTCGTTGGAAAGCTCTTTGGCAGCCGCTCGCATGGCCCTAAAGCCTGTGGGGCTGCGGGTTTTGCGGCAGCCGTCAGCCTCAGTGCCACCGGCGCCCACGTGGCGCCGCCGCGCCAGCCTGCGAAGCATTTTCCGGTAGGGCCGTGGCTCTGGCAACAGCTCCCACGCCCGAAGAGCCAGGAGGGAAAGCCGTGCCTTGATGGAAAGCTCTTTGGCAGCCGCTCGCGTGGCCCCACAGCCAATGGGGCTGCGGGCTTTGCGGCGGCCGTCAGCCTCACCGCCACCGGCGCCCACATGGGGCCGCTGCGCCAGGCAGAGAAGCATTTTCCGGTAGGGCCGCGGCTCTGGCGACAGCTCCCACGGCCGAAGAGCCAGGAGGGAAAGCCGTGCCTGATTGGAAAGCTCTTTGGCAGCCGCTCGCGTGGCCCCACAGCCCGTGGGGCTGCGGGCTTTGCGGCGGCCGTCAGCCTGGGCGACACCGGCGCCCACGTCAGGCTGCCGCGCGAGCCTGCGAAGCATTTTCCAGTAGGGCCGCGGCTCTGGCGACAGCTCCCACGCTTGAAGAGCCAGGAGGGAAAGCCGTGCCTCGTTGGAAAGCTCTTTGGCAGCCGCTCGCGTGGCCCCACAGCCCGTTGGGCTGCGGGCTTTGCGGCAGCCGTCAGCCTGGGCGACACCGGCGCCGACGTGGCGCCTCTGCGTTAGCCTGCGAAGCATTTTCCGGTAGGGCCGCGTCTCTGGCGACAGCTCCCACGGCCGAAGAGCCAGGAGGGAAAGCCGTGCCTCGTTGGAAAGCTCTTTGGCAGCCGCTCGCGTGGCCCCACAGCCCGTGGGGCTGCGGGCTTTCCGGCGGCTGTCAGCCTGGGCGACACCAGCGCCCACGTGGCGCGACCGCGCCAGCCTGCAAAGCATTTTCCAATAGGGCCGCGTCTCTGGCGACAGCTCCCACGCCCGAAGAGCCAGGAGGGAAAGCCGTGCCTCGTTGGAAAGCTCTTTGGCAGCCACTCGCATGGCCCTAAAGCCTGTGGGGCTGCGGGCTTTGCGGTGGCCGTCAGCCTCGGCGCCACCGGCGCCCACGTGGCGCCGCCGCGCCAGCCTGCGAAGCATTTTGCGGTAGGGCCGCGGCTCTGGCGACAGCTCCTACGCCCGATGGGCCAGGAGGGAAAGCCGTGCCTCATTGGAAAGCTCTTTGGCAGTCGCTCGCGTGGCCCCACAGCCCGTGGGGCTGCGGGCTTTGCGGCGGCCGTCAGCCTCGGCGCCACCGGCGCCCACGTGTCATGACCGCGCCAGCCTGCGAAGCATTTTCCGGTTGGGCCGCGGCTCTGGTGACAGCTCCCACGCCCGAAGAGCCAGGAGGGAAAGCCGTGCCTCGTTGGAAAGCTCTTTGGCAGCCGCTCGCGTGGCCCCACAGCCCGTGGGGCTGCGGGCTTTCTGGCGGCCGTCAGCCTGGGCGACACCGGCGCCCAGGTGGGGCCGCCGCGCCAGCCTGCGAAGCATTTTCCGGTTGGGCCGCGGCTCTGGCGACAGCTCCCACGCCCGAAGAGCCAGGAGGGAAAGCCGTGCCTCGTTGGAAAGCTCTTTGGCAGCCGCTCGCGTGGCCCCACAGCCCGTGGGGCTGCGGGCTTTCCGGCGGCCGTCAACCTCGGCGCCATCGGCGCCTACGTCGGGCCGCCGCGCCAGCCTGCGAAGCATTTTCCGGTAGGGCCGTGGCTCTGGCGACAGCTCCCACGCCCGAAGAGCCAGGAGGGAAAGCCGTGCCTCGTTGGAAAGCTCTTTGGCAGTCGCTCGCGTGGCCCCAAAGCCCGTGGGGCTGCGGGCTTTCCGGCGGCCGTCAGCATGGGCGACATCGGCGCCCACCTCGGGCCGCCGCGCCAGCCTGCAAAGCATTTTCCGGTAGGGCCGCGTCTCTGGCGACAGCTCCCACGGCCAAAGAGCCAGGAGGGAAAGCCATGCCTCGTTGGAAAGCTCTTTGGCAGCCACTCGCATGGCCCTAAAGCCTGTGGGGCTGCGGGCTTTCCGGCGGCCGTCAGCCTCGGCGACACCGGCGCCCACGTCGGGCCGCCGCGCCAGCCTGCAAAGCATTTTCCGGTAGGGCCGCGGCTCTGGCGACAGCTCCCACGCCCGAAGAGCCAGGAGGGAAAGCCGTGCCTCGTTGGAAAGCTCTTTGGCAGCCACGCGCATGGCCCTAAAGCCTGTGGGGCTGCGGGCTTTCCAGCGGCCGTCAGCCTCGGCGCCACCGGCGCCCACGTGGCGCGGCCGCGTCAGTCTGCGAAGCATTTTCCGGTAGGGCCGCGGCTCTGGCGACAGCTCCCACGCCCGAAGAGCCAGGAGGGAAAGCCGTGCCTCGTTGGAAAGCTCTTTGGCAGCCGCTCGCGTGGCCCCACAGCCTGTGGGGCTGCGGGCTTTCCAGCGGCCGTCAGCCTCGGCGCCACCTGCGTCTACTTGGGGCCGTTGCGCCAGCCTGCAAAGCAATTTGCGGTAGGGCCGCGGCTCTGGCGACAGCTCCCACGCCCGAAGAGCCAGGAGGGAAAGCCGTGCCTCGTTGGAAAGCTCTTTGGCAGCCGCTCGCGTGGCCCCACAGCCCATGGGGCTGCGGGCTTTGCGGCGGCCGTCAGCCTCGGCGCCACCGGCGCCCACGTGGCGCCGCCGCGCCAGCCTGCGAAGCATTTTCCGGTAGGGCTGCGGCTCTGGCGACAGCTCCCACGCCCGAAGAGCCAGGAGGGAAAGCCATGCCTCGTTGGAAAGCTCTTTGGCAGCCACGCGCATGGCCCTAAAGCCTGTGGGGCTGCGGGCTTTGCGGCGGCCGTCAGCCTCGGCGCCACCGGCACCCACGTGGCGCCGCCGCGCCAGCCTGCGAAGCATTTTCCGGTAGGGCCGCGTCTCTGGCGACAGCTCCCACGCCCGAAGAGCCAGGAGGGAAAGCCGTGCCTCGTTGGAAAGCTCTTTGGTAGCCGCTCGCGTGGCCCCACAGCCCATGGGGCTGCAGGCTTTGCGGCGGCCGTCAAGCTCGGCGCCATCGGCGCCTACGTCGGGCCGCCGCGCCAGCCTGCGAAGCATTTTCCGGTAGGGCCGCGGCTCTGGCGACAGCTCCCACGCCCGAAGAGCCAGGAGGGAAAGCCGTGCCTCATTGGAAAGCTCTTTGGCAGTCGCTCGCGTGACCCCACAGCCCGTGGGGCTGCGGGCTTTCCGGCGGCCGTCAGCATGGGCGACATCGGCGCCCACCTCGGGCCGCCGCGCCAGCCTGCAAAGCATTTTCCGGTAGGGCCGCGTCTCTGGCGACAGCTCCCACGGCCAAAGAGCCAGGAGGGAAAGCCATGCCTCGTTGGAAAGCTCTTTGGCAGCCACTCGCATGGCCCTAAAGCCTGTGGGGCTGCGGGCTTTCCGGCGGCCGTCAGCCTGGGCGACACCGGCGCCCAGGTGATGCCGCCGCGCCAGCCTGCAAAGCATTTTCCGGTAGGGCCGCGGCTCTGGCGACATCTCCCACGCCCGAAGAGCCAGGAGGGAAAGCCGTGCCTCGTTGGAAAGCTCTTTGGCAGCCGCTCGCGTGGCCCCACAGCCTGTGGGGCTGCGGGCTTCGCGGCGGCCGTCAGTCTCGGCGCCACCTGCGTCTACTTGGGGCCGTTGCGCCAGCCTGCAAAGCATTTTCCGGTAGGGCCGCGGCTCTGGCGACAGCTCCCACGCCCGAAGAGCCAGGAGGGAAAGCCGTGCCTCGTTGGAAAGCTCTTTGGCAGCCGCTCGCGTGGCCCCACAGCCTGTGGGGCTGCGGGCTTTCCAGCGGCCGTCAGCCTCGGCGCCACCTGCGTCTACTTGGGGCCGTTGCGCCAGCCTGCAAAGCAATTTGCGGTAGGGCCGCGGCTCTGGCGACAGCTCCCACGCCCGAAGAGCCAGGAGGGAAAGCCGTGCCTCGTTGGAAAGCTCTTTGGCAGCCGCTCGCGTGGCCCCACAGCCCATGGGGCTGCGGGCTTTGCGGCGGCCGTCAGCCTCGGCGCCACCGGCGCCCACGTGGCGCCGCCGCGCCAGCCTGCGAAGCATTTTCCGGTAGGGCTGCGGCTCTGGCGACAGCTCCCACGCCCGAAGAGCCAGGAGGGAAAGCCATGCCTCGTTGGAAAGCTCTTTGGCAGCCACGCGCATGGCCCTAAAGCCTGTGGGGCTGCGGGCTTTGCGGCGGCCGTCAGCCTCGGCGCCACCGGCACCCACGTGGCGCCGCCGCGCCAGCCTGCGAAGCATTTTCCGGTAGGGCCGCGTCTCTGGCGACAGCTCCCACGCCCGAAGAGCCAGGAGGGAAAGCCGTGCCTCGTTGGAAAGCTCTTTGGTAGCCGCTCGCGTGGCCCCACAGCCCATGGGGCTGCAGGCTTTGCGGCGGCCGTCAAGCTCGGCGCCATCGGCGCCTACGTCGGGCCGCCGCGCCAGCCTGCGAAGCATTTTCCGGTAGGGCCGCGGCTCTGGCGACAGCTCCCACGCCCGAAGAGCCAGGAGGGAAAGCCGTGCCTCATTGGAAAGCTCTTTGGCAGTCGCTCGCGTGACCCCACAGCCCGTGGGGCTGCGGGCTTTCCGGCGGCCGTCAGCATGGGCGACATCGGCGCCCACCTCGGGCCGCCGCGCCAGCCTGCAAAGCATTTTCCGGTAGGGCCGCGTCTCTGGCGACAGCTCCCACGGCCAAAGAGCCAGGAGGGAAAGCCATGCCTCGTTGGAAAGCTCTTTGGCAGCCACTCGCATGGCCCTAAAGCCTGTGGGGCTGCGGGCTTTCCGGCGGCCGTCAGCCTGGGCGACACCGGCGCCCAGGTGATGCCGCCGCGCCAGCCTGCAAAGCATTTTCCGGTAGGGCCGCGGCTCTGGCGACATCTCCCACGCCCGAAGAGCCAGGAGGGAAAGCCGTGCCTCGTTGGAAAGCTCTTTGGCAGCCGCTCGCGTGGCCCCACAGCCTGTGGGGCTGCGGGCTTCGCGGCGGCCGTCAGTCTCGGCGCCACCTGCGTCTACTTGGGGCCGTTGCGCCAGCCTGCAAAGCAATTTGCGGTAGGGCCGCGGCTCTGGCGACAGCTCCCACGCCCGAAGAGCCAGGAGGGAAAGCCGTGCCTCGTTGGAAAGCTCTTTGGCAGCCGCTCGCGTGGCCCCACAGCCCATGGGGCTGCGGGCTTTGCGGCGGCCGTCAGCCTCGGCGCCACCGGCGCCCACGTGGCGCCGCCGCGCCATCCTGCGAAGCATTTTCCGGTAGGGCTGCGGCTCTGGCGACAGCTCCCACGCCCGAAGAGCCAGGAGGGAAAGCCGTGCCTCGTTGGAAAGCTCTTTGGCAGCCACGCGAATGGCCCTAAAGCCTGTGGGGCTGCGGGCTTTGCGGCGGCCGTCAGCCTCGGCGCCACCGGCGCCCACGTGGCGCCGCCGCGCCAGCCTGCGAAGCATTTTCCGGTAGGGCCGCGTCTCTGGCGACAGCTCCCACGCCCGAAGAGCCAGGAGGGAAAGCCGTGCCTCGTTGGAAAGCTCTTTGGCAGCCACGCGCATGGCCCTAAAGCCTGTGGGGCTGCGGGCTTTCCAGCGGCCGTCAGCCTCGGCGCCACCGGCGCCCACGTGGCGCGGCCGCGTCAGTCTGCGAAGCATTTTCCGGTAGGGCCGCGGCTCTGGCGACAGCTCCCACGCCCGAAGAGCCAGGAGGGAAAGCCGTGCCTCGTTGGAAAGCTCTTTGGCAGCCGCTCGCGTGGCCCCACAGCCTGTGGGGCTGCGGGCTTTCCAGCGGCCGTCAGCCTCGGCGCCACCTGCGTCTACTTGGGGCCGTTGCGCCAGCCTGCAAAGCAATTTGCGGTAGGGCCGCGGCTCTGGCGACAGCTCCCACGCCCGAAGAGCCAGGAGGGAAAGCCGTGCCTCGTTGGAAAGCTCTTTGGCAGCCGCTCGCGTGGCCCCACAGCCCATGGGGCTGCGGGCTTTGCGGCGGCCGTCAGCCTCGGCGCCACCGGCGCCCACGTGGCGCCGCCGCGCCAGCCTGCGAAGCATTTTCCGGTAGGGCTGCGGCTCTGGCGACAGCTCCCACGCCCGAAGAGCCAGGAGGGAAAGCCATGCCTCGTTGGAAAGCTCTTTGGCAGCCACGCGCATGGCCCTAAAGCCTGTGGGGCTGCGGGCTTTGCGGCGGCCGTCAGCCTCGGCGCCACCGGCACCCACGTGGCGCCGCCGCGCCAGCCTGCGAAGCATTTTCCGGTAGGGCCGCGTCTCTGGCGACAGCTCCCACGCCCGAAGAGCCAGGAGGGAAAGCCGTGCCTCGTTGGAAAGCTCTTTGGTAGCCGCTCGCGTGGCCCCACAGCCCATGGGGCTGCAGGCTTTGCGGCGGCCGTCAACCTCGGCGCCATCGGCGCCTACGTCGGGCCGCCGCGCCAGCCTGCGAAGCATTTTCCGGTAGGGCCGCGGCTCTGGCGACAGCTCCCACGCCCGAAGAGCCAGGAGGGAAAGCCGTGCCTCATTGGAAAGCTCTTTGGCAGTCGCTCGCGTGGCCCCACAGCCCGTGGGGCTGCGGGCTTTCCGGCGGCCGTCAGCATGGGCGACATCGGCGCCCACCTCGGGCCGCCGCGCCAGCCTGCAAAGCATTTTCCGGTAGGGCCGCGTCTCTGGCGACAGCTCCCACGGCCAAAGAGCCAGGAGGGAAAGCCATGCCTCGTTGGAAAGCTCTTTGGCAGCCACTCGCATGGCCCTAAAGCCTGTGGGGCTGCGGGCTTTCCGGCGGCCGTCAGCCTGGGCGACACCGGCGCCCAGGTGATGCCGCCGCGCCAGCCTGCAAAGCATTTTCCGGTAGGGCCGCGGCTCTGGCGACAGCTCCCACGCCCGAAGAGCCAGGAGGGAAAGCCGTGCCTCGTTGGAAAGCTCTTTGGCAGCCGCTCGCGTGGCCCCACAGCCCGTGGGGCTGCGGGCTTTGCGGCGGCCATCAGCCTGGGCGACACCGGCGCCCAGGTGATGCCGCTGCGCCAGCCTGCGAAGCATTTTCCGGTAGGGCCGCGTGTCTGGCGACAGCTCCCACGCCCGAAGAGCCAGGACGGAAAGCCGTGCCTCGTTGGAAAGCTCTTTGGCAGCCGCTCGCGTGGCCCCACAGCCCATGGGGCTGCGGGCTTTGCGGCGGCCGTCAGCCTCGGCGCCACCGGCGCCCACGTGGCGCCGCCGCGCCAGCCTGCGAAGCATTTTCCGGTAGGGCTGCGGCTCTGGCGACAGCTCCCACGCCCGAAGAGCCAGGAGGGAAAGCCGTGCCTCGTTGGAAAGCTCTTTGGCAGCCACGCGAATGGCCCTAAAGCCTGTGGGGCTGCGGGCTTTGCGGCGGCCGTCAGCCTCGGCGCCACCGGCGCCCACGTGGCGCCGCCGCGCCAGCCTGCGAAGCATTTTCCGGTAGGGCCGCGTCTCTGGCGACAGCTCCCACGCCCGAAGAGCCAGGAGGGAAAGCCGTGCCTCGTTGGAAAGCTCTTTGGTAGCCGCTCGCGTGGCCCCACAGCCCATGGGGCTGCAGGCTTTGCGGCGGCCGTCAACCTCGGCGCCATCGGCGCCTACATCGGGCCGCCGCGCCAGCCTGCGAAGCATTTTCCGGTAGGGCCGCGGCTCTGGCGACAGCTCCCACGGCCGAAGAGCCAGGAGGGAAAGCCGTGCCTCATTGGAAAGCTCTTTGGCAGTCGCTCGCGTGGCCCCACAGCCCGTGGGGCTGCGGGCTTTCCGGCGGCGGTCAGCATGGGCGACATCGGCGCCCACCTCGGGCCGCCGCGCCAGCCTGCAAAGCATTTTCCGGTAGGGCTGCGTCTCTGGCGACAGCTCCCACGGCCAAAGAGCCAGGAGGGAAAGCCATGCCTCGTTGGAAAGCTCTTTGGCAGCCACTCGCATGGCCCTAAAGCCTGTGGGGCTGCGGGCTTTCCGGCGGCCGTCAGCCTGGGCGACACCGGCGCCCAAGTCGGGCCGCCGCGCCAGCCTGCAAAGCATTTTCCGGTAGGGCCGCGGCTCTGGCGACAGCTCCCACGGCCGAAGAGCCAGGAGGGAAAGCCATGCCTCGTTGGAAAGCTCTTTGGCAGCCACTCGCATGGCCCTAAAGCCTGTGGGGCTGCGGGCTTTGCGGCGGCCGTCAGCCTCGGCGCCACCGGCGCCCACGTGGCGCCGCCGCGCCAGCCTGCGAAGCATTTTCCGGTAGGGCCGCGGCTCTGGCGACAGCTCCCACGCCCGAAGAGCCAGGAGGGAAAGCCGTGCCTCGTTGGAAAGCTCTTTGGTAGCCGCTCGCGTGGCCCCACAGCCCATGGGGCTGCAGGCTTTGCGGCGGCCGTCAACCTCGGCGCCATCGGCGCCTACGTCGGGCCGCCGCGCCAGCCTGCGAAGCATTTTCCGGTAGGGCCGCGTCTCTGGCGACAGCTCCCACGCCCGAAGAGCCAGGAGGGAAAGCCGTGCCTCATTGGAAAGCTCTTTGGCAGTCGCTCGCGTGGCCCCACAGCCCGTGGGGCTGCGGGCTTTCCGGCGGCCGTCAGCATGGGCGACATCGGCGCCCACCTCGGGCCGCCGCGCCAGCCTGCAAAGCATTTTCCGGTAGGGCCGCGTCTCTGGCGACAGCTCCCACGGCCAAAGAGCCAGGAGGGAAAGCCATGCCTCGTTGGAAAGCTCTTTGGCAGCCACTCGCATGGCCCTAAAGCCTGTGGGGCTGCGGGCTTTCCGGCGGCCGTCAGCCTCGGCGACACCGGCGCCCACGTGGGGCCGCCGCCAGCCTGCAAAGCATTTTCCGGTAGGGCCGCGGCTCTGGCGACAGCTCCCACGCCCGAAGAGCCAGGAGGGAAAGCCGTGCCTCGTTGGAAAGCTCTTTGGCAGCCACGCGCATGGCCCTAAAGCCTGTGGGGCTGCGGGCTTTCCAGCGGCCGTCAGCCTCGGCGCCACCGGCGCCCACGTGGCGCGGCCGCGTCAGTCTGCGAAGCATTTTCCGGTAGGGCCGCGGCTCTGGCGACAGCTCCCACGCCCGAAGAGCCAGGAGGGAAAGCCGTGCCTCGTTGGAAAGCTCTTTGGCAGCCGCTCGCGTGGCCCCACAGCCTGTGGGGCTGCGGGCTTTGCGGCGGCCGTCAGCCTCGGCGCCACCTGCGTCTACTTGGGGCCGTTGCGCCAGCCTGCAAAGCAATTTGCGGTAGGGCCGCGGCTCTGGCGACAGCTCCCACGCCCGAAGAGCCAGGAGGGAAAGCCGTGCCTCGTTGGAAAGCTCTTTGGCAGCCGCTCGCGTGGCCCCACAGCCCGTGGGGCTGCGGGCTTTGCGGCGGCCGTCAGCCTCGGTACCACCGGCGCCCACGTTGCGCCGCGGCGCCAGCCTGCGAAGCATTTTCCGGTAGGGCCGCGGCTCTGGCGACAGCTCCCACGCCCGAAGAGCCAGGAGGGGAAGCCATGCCTCATTGGAAAGCTCTTTGGCAGTCGCTCGCGTGGCCCCACAGCCAATGGGGCTGCGGGCTTTCCGGCGGCCGT